>NW_006399825.1:10821053-10862268 GCF_000299155.1 Elephantulus edwardii | reverse complement strand
ATTGCTGTCATCATTGGTTCTCACGTATGTTTTCGTCTCTAGAGTCTAGACTGTGAGCCTCTCCAGGTCAAGGACTGGCTTTCAATAAACGCCTGATGACTGAATGAAAAAGGAAGGCATGGGATTGAATTTTATTTGAGCAGCAGGTCAAAATAGATACAGCTCATAATAAAATAGCTTCCAGGAAGAGTTCTCAAGGAAATACAAAGTATCAATAACTTTTTCCTAACAAAACCCTAGGCCTCAATTCACTGTAGTGACCAGTAGCAGAGCTCATATAAAATCTAAGAGAGACATGAGTATACAGGAATTTTAACTTACAGCGGTCAAACAAAACAACATTTCCTCTTAAATCTCCATTCACCACTTGCTCAGTATTCCAAATTAAGGGGAAAAATACATTCTCATAGTAAATCTAAACAATCAGAGATTCCAGGTTGCCTTAACTCTTGACTCTCTTTTAGAAGAAAAATTTGTGCTAGTAATTATTATGATATTTTCATACCTAAATTCCTCCAAATAATAAATCATTGTGTATTCTAATCTCAAGCAGCACTTCTCCAATTTTTCAGGTTGCAACATTTTCCATCATGAGATCAAGTCTAACATAGATTCAAGTTTCCTTAAATGAAGTCCAAACTTTTAAAGGTAAAAGGAAAGCTTTTAAAGGTAGAGAAAGATGTGCCAATGCAATTTCTCTCAAAATGACATTTATCTTGGCAGAGCACGGGTCCGCACATATCATTCCCTGGTCACCCTGTGAACTGTGACAGCTGAATCAGGATGGACTGCTTGCTGCCTACTGGACGACAGGAGCCTTTGGACAGCAGGCAGGACATTTATCCTTTGTAAGAGAAGATCTTATGTATCTTATTTGTAAAATTTATCATAATATCTATCAATCTCATGAGATTTCTGAGGGGATTAAATTAATAAAGTGTCATAAAGCCTCTACAATTTTTTTTACAATGAATGCAACACCACTCTTCTTTAGTCATTTCCAGCATAGTTTACTATGTGATTATCTGGTTCAAAATGGCCCAAGGTGGTCCATCCCATCTTACTAATGTCTAGTTATGTCAATATTCATGTGTTTCACTTCATGTTTTACAATTCCCAGTTTTACAGCATTCAAGCTACGTACACTCCATGTAACTTCCAAGTTGGGCTTTACCACTACACTACTATAACTATCTGCATCTCTCCGGTGTCCACAGGACAGATTTCAAAGCCCTCTTATTTAAGAAGTGGATAGCCAATCCTGCTCCCTAGTCTGGAAGCTCTACTAAAAGGGCTTACCATAGGTTACTCTTACAGCATTTGACACACCAGTGATGCAGCGTTCAGTATCACAGCAACCCACAAGTTATCACCATACAGCAAACTGCCAGACAAGTGCTGTACCAATCACAACAATGTTCTCCCAAACACAACAGCCAATTTAGTTTGTAACTCTAATAGCAAATCAGTCTTCACACCAATGTCTTCAACTAAATGTTTCTTGGAGAGGGTGGAGCCAGATTACTCTTTGGAGGCAAGGATGATAAGGCTTCACCTCACATACTTTGGAAGCATGTTGCTAGGAAGCTATTGTCTGGAGAAGGACATAAAGCTTGGAAGGGTGGAGGGTAGGTGAATGAAAGGAAGAGCTTCAACCAGGTGGAATGACACAGTGACTGCTGCTGTGGGCTCTTGGGTGTCAGAAAGTGTGAAGATGGCACAAGGTAGGATGGGTTTCAGATTCACTGTTCATAGAGTAACTATGAATCGTACCCCAAATGGAAGGCACCTAACGATAACAAAGTCTCTATAATAGTAGCTTTACAGAAGTACATAAATGATGGTTAGTAATATTATCATTGTTATTTCCCTTGTTGTTGTTGTTGTTGTTGTTGTTGTTATGTGTCGCTGAGTAGCTTGCGACTCATAGTGACCCTATATACAAGAGCCCTAAATGCTGCCCTATCCTGTACCAACCGCACCATCTCCAACAAACTCACCCCCACCACCCCAATCACTGAATAGGTCCATCTCATTGAGGGTCTTCCTCTCCTGCGTTGTCCCTCTACTCTCCCAAACATGATGTCCCTACATTATTTTCCTACAATAAGTATTATTACCTGTTCAGTATCAATTATCATAATATTAGATAATACTTAGAATGAGAACTGCAAAAAACTTAATTGTATTAATGTGGAACATGTGACAGCCCAAGAAGCAGTCATTTGAAGAGAACAAGTAGAGAGTGTGTCATGCTTTATAAACAAGAAGTGTGTCAGTGTTTTATCCTTTCATCACACCAATTACATTTGTATGCTAAGCAAGTAATTCAAGAAGCTAGACTATATAAAGAAGAACGTGGCAAAGGATTAGAAGACTCAACAAAAACCTATCATGTTATGCAAGTGACACAACCTTGCTTGTAGAAAGTGAAGAAGACTTGAAAAAACATACTAAAAAAGATAAAATATTACAACCCCCAACATGGATTGCATTTCAACATCAAGAAAACAAAACTCTTCACAAATGGGCCAACAGACAACATCATGATAAATGGAGAAAAGGCTGAAGTTGTCAACCATTTCATTTTAGTTGGTCCACCATCAACATCCATGAAAATAGCAGTTAAGACATCAAAGGGTGTATTTCAGTAGGTAAATCTTCTGTCAAGAATGTCTTTAAGATACTAACAAGTAACAATATTGGTTTAATCACTAAAGATAACTGACCCAAGCTATGGTCTTTTCAAGTGCTTTGCAGGCATTTGAAAATTGGAAAATGAATAAGGATAACCAAAGAAGAATGTATGCCTTTGAACTGTAATATTACAGAAGAGCATGGACTGCCAAAACAACAAAGAAATTTGTCTGGAAAAAGTACAGCCGAGGTGTCTCTTCAGATGCAAGGATGGAGACGCTTCATCTCACATACTTTGGGCATGGTGGGTTATGAGAAAGGGCTCGTGTTTAGAAAAAGACATTATGTTGAGAAAGGTCGAGGGTCAGAGAAAGACAAAATGACCTTCAAGAGGCAGAATGACACAATGATGGAAACAACAGTCTCAAGTATATCAGAGGTAGTTAGGATGGCACAGGATAGGGAAAGGCTCAGATCAGCTCATGGGGGTGGTTTCAGGCGGTCCTAGAGGCCTGCTACATGTCTGGATTGACTCAAGACAGCGGGGCTGGTACTTATCCAGAACTACTCTTACGTTTCTCTGAAAATAAGATCCAGCTTAAAGGCTAGTTCCTCTCTGCTATCTTCTGTCTACAGCTTTACTATGACACTTTTCTCCCTTGTATCACAATGAATTACCTCTTCCCAGACAGACCACTCCAATGGAATAAACATCTAAAAACTCTCCAACATAAGGTCAAGTTCTTAACAATGATCCAAAATCAACAAAATAGCAAGACAAAGGTGATGTGACATTTTTAATTGCTTAGGAGGAAAGGCGAGACTTCAAAAACACAATTTGAATTTTGAGAATCTGTTTAGTTCTTAAGGTTATGATATATCAAGCACCCAAATATTACATCAGTATAATAAGCAAGTTTATGTCTTTCTCAAGAGACAAAAATTACTCATGCTCTTACCTCTTCAGTAAGTACATTACCTGTTGTGTTTTTAATTCTGGCAGAAGCTGTCTTTTATGAAGTCACTCTTACCCACTATGCACAAAAATACACTCTAGGCAGTCCAAGGGCTATGAAAGTCTACCTTTTAGGACAACTCCTTCTTGCCCTTTATTGTTGCTGGTGGTGTTATGCACTGTGGACTCAATTCAGAACCCTTTCATGGCTGCCCCACGGGCAGGTTTATAGAGGAAGTTTAATTGCACATGGGAGGAGAGTTCCCTATCTCATCCTTAAGTTTTATGTAAATTTGCCTTCACTTTGAAAGGACAGAACCAACCTCTTCTTCACAAAGCCTTCATCACCACTATCTTCACTTGCTGCATATGCAGTTCTTAAATCATTTAAGAAGACTTTAAGCCTTTTCTTGCACTAACATAAAACTATCCAAACTGTATGCACCTGTTCCCATTAACCTACAAATTCTTAAAGATTCAGTTAGAAATGGGTCTTTGTCATACTACAGGGACAACATGTATCCACCAAGATGTTTACATCACAAGATGTCCATAGACATGGCCTCTAAAACGTGTCACACACCAAATGCTGCTGTTGTGGCTAAGTGACTTTTGTTGACTCCAACTCATAGTGACAAGAACCTCTAATGTGCTCCAACCCCAAGTTCATGATGCTGAAAGTTCATTCAAGTACAGTTTTTGCTGTTGTTTTTAAATGAAAACTAATCCAGCTCATAGATCATTACTCTCAAAAACAAGAACCTCTTTAGTTGAGAACCAGGTCTATCATACCTCCCTCCCTTTTCTTTACCCTCATAAATCTTTTCTACAGCTTCAAACTAAAGGAACTGATTGTTCTCCAAGGCAGAAAGGCTTAGAACATTTAGTCTAGAGTTTCTTAATAGCTGCTGTATTATTTATGACAAAGGCCATCAAGTTGATTTCAAGTCATAGCGACTTGAGGGTTTCCAAAGCTGTGTATCTTTATTAAAGTGGATAGCCACATCTTACTCCCACAGAGCAGCTGGTGGTTTCAAACCACTGATCTTTTGGTTAGCAACCAACCACTTACCACTGGAGACTTACTACCATCAAGTTCATGTTGACTCACACCAACCCTAAAAGACAGAGGTGGACTGCCTTGCAGGGTTTCTAAGACTGTAAACCTTTACAAGAAGCAAATTGTCCCATCTTTCACTCAGAAAACAGCTGGAAGATTCAAATGGCTGACCTTTCAGAGAGCAGCTAGTCCCTAACCACTGAGCTGCTGTGCTCCTTTATTGTTACCTGAGCTACAGAATTCTTTGGGTGCATAAAAGGGCTGTCCTGTATAAGATCTTTATTAACAACTCTGACCTCAACCCATTAGATGCCAGTAATGACCCCATCCCTGCCCACTAGTTAGGACATTCATAAATGTCTTCAGATATTGCAAAATGTCTGCTTGTCAGCAAAAAACACTCCTCACAACTGAGAATCACTGATCTAAACCCATTCTCAGGGAGCTCTGGTGGCCTAGGGCAAGAAACTGCCCTGCAATCCTGAAGGCAATCCCAAAGGCATGTGGTTCAAATCTACCAACTCCAAGGGAGAAGTATGGACAATCTCCTCCTGCGTGATTAACTGCTTCTGAAAGCTCGACGGAAGGTCAGCTATGTGTTGAAATCAACTCAGTTGAAAGCAACAACAAACGCATTCTCAATCTTTCCTAACCATTAGAGTTAGATAACACAAAGAGAACGAAAAGCAATTCAGCCCTGAAAACAGACTGACTTCTAAAGAACAAGCCGGGGTTTATAGCCTCACTTTTCTCCAAAGTTCCTATTGCAATATAAGCCATGCAGCTTGGGCCTACAACTTGGTTTAGCCACTTGCCAGCTGGTGATGACAGATAACACACCTAACCTCTCTAAACCTTTGATTTCTCTATTATACAAGAGTGATGGTGGTAAAAGTAAATGTTATATGGAATTACTTTAAAAATTGTATAGGTTAACAGATAGAACCCATTTAGAAAATGCCCAACTAACATCATTATCATTATGATTTAAAACCTCTATGCCTTGATTTCCTCATCTTTAAATTAAAGTCATTGTGTTTTATAAGAAACAAATTAAATAATGTGATGAAAGCATTTGGCATGGGATCTGGCACACAGTAAATGTGGCTAACCTCAATTATTTGTAGATTCCAGATTTGTAAATCTGTCTGCTTGCTAAAAGTATAGACATAATCCCAAACTGAATAGTTAGAGTTTTAAAGATCACTTACAGACTGTAAGAAGAAATAAAACACCAAAATCTGTGTATTCCCATGAATTCCCAGCTAACGTCCAACAAGGTCAGCTTTCAAATTTCAGCTTTCGAACTCTAAGCAACTGATCTTTTCTCTCACAATATTTATGCTTGTTTGTTAATGATTTCATTATTTAAAATGACCCCAAGTATGGAATTGTTATCTATTGTTCCTAATGTCAAGGAAGCTACTATTACCTTACAGCAGAAATCACCATATTAGGAAAGCATCATTCAGGCATGAGTTAAGTGTTGTTATCTCTGAGTTCATTGCTAAAAAATCAACAACATATACTACCTGAGGTGTCTTTACACAGAAACCCATCTCAAACAAGGTTATATATTGATCAGCTGCTGAAAATGTTAGGAGCACAGAAGCTTGCAGGAGCCTAGCCCTGCATTTCTCCTAGGAGCTACAATAGTTCAGTGTTTGCGAATGCAATGTTCATGGCAACCATAACTACCAAAAGTAGGGAGAATCGACTGCATTCTGTGTTTGTTGTATCTAGGCTGCATCTTAAAGATAAATAAACAAGCTTACTAGAGCTACAACAGTACATGCCTAACAATATGCAAGGCCCACTTACGGTGATTCATGGAACTGCATAAGTGCATGTGTGTATGTGTGTGTGAATGCGTGTGTGTGTGTGTTTTATGGACATATATTTGTCTGTATATCTAAATAGACACCAACACACTACATATATTCATATTCATTGCCATTTTGTTGGCATCAACTCATAGCTGACTCTCTAGAAGGTTTTCTAGAGCATGTCAATTGCATAGGAGGAGATTTGTCATCTTTGTTCCACAAAGTCATTAGTGGATTTGAACTTCCAGAGAGGTATCACCTTTGAGTTATCAGTCTAACTCCCTGTATACCTTGTCATCAGAGCTTATCTACATATGTGTGTATGTTCACTTATACATACATGGATATGTGTTTATATATACATTTATCTTATTGTTGTTATGTACCGTTGAGTAAGAACTGACTTAAAGCTGACCCTCCAGTGGGTTTTCAGAGAACCACACAGGAATTGACCGCCATCCTCTTTCCATAAAACAGCCAGTGGATTCTGATCACTTTCCTTTGTGTTGGCAGTGGACCTATATGTGCACATATTCGAGCAGGTGCATATATAGGTGTATATACAGCTGCTGTTGCTGTGTACCGTTGCGTCAGAACCGCCCCCTTGCTGACCCTACAGTGGGTTTTGAGAGGCAGTTAATTACATGGGTGGAAACTGCCCATCCTTCTCCAGTGGAGTAGCTGGTGGGATTCGAACCATGTGCCTTCAAGAGTGCAGTGAAACTTCTTGCCACTAGGCCACCAGAGTTCCAGTATATACAGTATGTATACACATGTATCTAGCATGAGGGGGAGTCTGTGGGGGGAGAGGTAGAGGGAGTGTGTGTGAGTGTGTGTTTGTTCGTATTTTGCTCTGGTGGTACACACCATGTGGAATTATGCTCACAACCAAAGGTCATACCTCTTAGGTGGTTTGAATCTATCAGTGACTCCTCAGGAGAAAGACACATGATCTCTTCCAGTGCAAATTACCACCACAGAAACTCCATGGGCTTCAGTTTCAGAAAACCCACTGAAATGATCAGCTATTATTTAGTTCTAACTTCATGGCAAAGAGTTTTATACAAATCTGTGTGTATGCATACGTGTGTAAATGTATATAGATAGATACATACCTACACATATTCAAAATTTTATGAATTTAGGTTCCTATTGTTGTTATTGTTAAGTGGCATCAAGTCAAGTATCCTGTTCTATCCTGTACCATGTTCTCATGCACTCAAGCCCACTGAGGCTGTCACTGGGTCAATCCATCTTATTGGGCTTCTTCTCCTTCACTGACACTCCACCTTTCCAAGTACGGTGCCCTTTCCCAAGGAATAGCCTTTCCTAGAAAAATACCCAGCGTGATAAAGCTTCACCATCTTTGCCTCCAAACAGCATTTTGGCTGTACTTTTTTCCAAGAAATATCTATTTTTTTTTCAGTCGTCAACAGTATATTTAGTACTCTTCTCCAATACCACAATTCAAAGCATGGATTCTTCTTCTCTCATCCTTAGTCACTGTTAAACTCTCAGATGCACAGAAAATGACTGGAAAGATCATGGCCTGAATCAGGTACACATTAGTCTTCGTTCTGACATCATCGCTCTTCCATATGTTGGAGAAGTCTTTAACAGCAGACTTTCCCAGTGCAATATGTCTCTTGATCTCCTAACTGCTGGTACCAAAGGTGTTGATTGTTGATACAAGCAAAAGTAACTCCCTGAAAACTTTAATTCTTTCTCCAACTATCATGATATTGCCTATTGGCCCAGTAGTGAGAAATTTTGTTTTCCTCATGTTGAGATATTGAAGATATCCATAATGAAGACTGTAGTCCTTCATCTTCTGCAGCAACCATCTTAAGTCCTCCTCACTTTCAGCAAGCAAGGACATGTCATCTGCATAATGCAGGTTATTGATGAGTCTTCCTACAATGTTGATCCCATGTTCTTCTTTACAGAGTCCAATTTCTCAAATTATTTACTTATCATACAGATTAAACAGGTATGGGGAAAGGATACATTCCTGATGCACACCTTTCCTGATTTTAAACCATGTCACATTCCCTTGCTCCATTCAGACAACAGCTTCTTGGTGTATGCAGAGATTCTGTAAATGCATGATTAACTGTTCTGAGATTCACATTCTTCTCAGTGTTGGCCATAGTTTGTTATGATCAACATAGTCAAATGCCTTTGCACAGTTAATAAAACACAGGAGCTATTCTTCTGACATTCTCTGCTTTTAACCAGGACACATCTGACCTCAGCTACGATATCCCCGGTGCCATGGCCCCTTCTAAACTCAGCTTGAACTTCTAGAAGTTCTGGTAATTAATTTTATAATCTTCAGCAATATTTTGCTTGTGTATGATATTAAAAATACTGTTTGATAATTTCCACATTGCTGGATCACCTTGCTAGGGAATGGAAACAAATATGGATATCTTCCAGTCAGTTGGCTAAGTAACTCTCCTCCAAATTTCCAGCACAGACTGAGGAGCACGTTTGCTTATCTTTTTCTCTTATTACTACAGCACTTGTCTGTCAGTCTGCTGTACTGGTGTATTATGCAAGAACAGTTACCCATAGTGGACAGGCTGCAGGAGAGCACCTAGATTAAGATATAATAGAAAGCAGGATTTGCCACTGGCTTTCTAAATAACAAGTTTTTAAAAACCCTATGAACAACAGAGCAACCCAGGTAGCTGTAATATTAGAGGTAGATCCCATTTGGGAAGTCAAAGATGAGGAGAAACAGCTACAAAAAACCATTAATAACTGGAACTTGGAATGTCTGAAGTACGTTGTTGTTGTTGTTGTATTTAAAAGTGTTGTCGAGTCATAGACAACTCATAGTGACACTATGAAAGAAAGACCTGTAACACTTGTGTCACTTTCATCATTTCTCCACATTCATAGAGATTCTGGAGGCAAGGTATTTCAAAAGTGATGTCACTCCTGCTTCTAAACTTATTTTAATTTGGGAAGCTCCACCAAACCCTGTTGACCATGAGTAACTATTTACTGCATTTGACACATCAGTGTCACAGTGTTTAGCATCACCGTAACCATGAGTTACCTCTGTACAGCAAATGGACAGACCAATTCTATACTTCTTAGAAGAATGTTTGATCAAAAATTATTAAAAACCAGGCCTGAGGGCAATCATTCACCTTTGGCTTTGTAACATAACTTTCTATCCACTAGGCCAACAGAGCTCTCTCTATGTTGTTGTTGTTGTTAAGTGCCATCGAGTCATAGCAACCCTATGAATGAAAGACTTGAACATTGTATAACTTCCATCATTTCTACAAGTTCATAGAGTTAGCAGCCAAATATTTTTACCTCTATACTACCAGGACACCACCTACAATTAAATAAAAAAACAAAAAACCCAAAAAAAAACAAAACACCCACCAATACTCTAAACAGCTCACAACTCATTGTTTCCAAGTCAGAAGCAACTCAAAATTGACCCTCCAACAAGTTTTCAGAGGCTAAAAATTACACAGAAGGAAACTAATTGCCCATCTTTCTCCCTCGGAGCAGCTGGTAGATTAAATCACCTGCCCTTGGATTGGCAGCTCACTTACCCACTAGGCCACCAGAGTTCCCTCCTTATAAAATAGTGCTATATAAAAAGTAAACCCAGAAACTTATTCCTATTCCCTTCAGCTTTCCTCTTTTGACTGAGATCACACACAGATACATTAAAAAATAAATCATACCCCAGGGGACCTGTAGGGGAACTTTCCACGTAGTAAGGATGAAGGTAGTACAATCTTCAAAGCTAGCTGTACCCCAGCTGCTGGAGGGAGGCAAGTCCCTACTAATCACTCTCTTTAGGGAGCCTGGAGCTGCAGTGTAACTTGAAAAAAAGATTTCACGATTCAAGTCAAGTACTCAAAATCAGATGAGGGAAGGTCAGATGTTATCAAGGGCAGAGTGACAAACTGCAAGATTCTGTCTTCTAATTCAGGGATGTTAAAATAAGAAAGGTGGGGACAAGAAGATAAAGAGAGTAAGGGGTTTGTAACTGTGATACTCCATAATTGAGTATCATTTTAATAATTTAGCAAATTGAATAACTTAGTATTTGAATAACCTAGAAAAACCTAGGATGCAAGAGGCATGTCTCAACATTCTCCCATCAGAGCCAGGACTATCTGCAGACCGACAGAATGAGAACAACAGACTTGGATCTCCCCAGGACCTTCTGGTGAAGAGCCCCTCAAAGACTGATCCTAGCAAAGAAACAGCAGGGATTGTACAAGACCACAGGCTGAACTACGTAAGTGAACAGGGCTTTAAATCAAACAGGACTTTCTTTGGTCGCTGACATTTTGCAAAATGAGCCCTATTTAAATCACTGATAAATCTACAGTGAAAATCTAGCAAGAAGGCAGAGCCCCTCTTCTCACATGGGATGATACCAGAACCAAATTCTGTATCACTGAAAAGCCATTTCCAGTTAAGTCCATTCTACACAAAAGGGAGGAAGAAATGTCTTCTTTCATACCAACAAGTGCTCAAGGGAAGATTAACATTTGGATCTGCTTTCTGAGCATCTGTGGGTCTCAGGGGGTCAATAATCTACATTTTTCCTTTAACTAAAAAAGAAGCCAATACATCACATTTTCCAAACTATTTAAATAATTTTTAGGCTCCTGATTATGTAACTTAGATTTTCACAGAAGTGGTTTTTCTCTCTAGAATTTAAAAAGCAAGATGGGATTAATATTTTAATGCTCACCACAATGGCTAATGCACTTTAGAACCAAGAACAAATTCACTTTAAGCACAGCATTCGAAGACACGTAGTAATGAATGACCATTCTGGTAATTGCAGAAACCATGCCTGTTTAACAACATACAGATTGCAGTGAAACTATGTACATTACTGTCTTCAGTGAGTTATACTTGGTGGACAACTCAGACCAAGTGCCAGTTCTTGTAAAAGTGCTAAGTGAATCTTATGATTAATGAGTGCTTCTATGGCAGCCAGAATGAACACCAACACACTAATCATGGTTAATCAATGAAAATCAAGTAAATAAAACAGAATCAACCAAAGAATAGGAACTTGAGCTTGGAAAAAAGGTCACTGAATTTTTAAAATAGAGTAAAAGACTCTACAAGTCTGCTTGTTTATATATTTTTTGTTTGTTGTTTATTTATATATTCACGTGTTTAAGTCAAATACTTTTGATTACAAAATACATGTCACTTTCTATCCAAGCTTTCAAAGTGACACTTTCACACACATACACACACACCCCCACCTAGGCATGTTCAAAGTCTATTTGAGAAACATGGATATTTTACTGGAAATGTGCTTTCATTGTCAGTGTGTGGATAGCTTTTTATAAGCCATTTATAATCTCATTTAGCTCTCATAACAACCCCAATATTCTCCTTTTACAAACTGAGGCAAAGTGCATCACGTTGCCAAAAGTTTTATACAACTACTAGATGCTGAAGTTCATATTTAAACCCAGTTGATTTTCTAGTACCCAAACAATTATCAAACATACCGTACAGCCTCTCTAAAATGAGGTACCATCATGCCAGGAACTCGGACCAAATCAACTGTAAGAATCAGAATTGCGATGTTAAGCTCTTACAGTTGCTAAGTACCACAAAGTGTCGACCGGAGGGAGGAGTAATTCTTTTAAAGTCAGATAGGCCAAGCTACAACGTACACACTGCTGTTGTTGTGTGCTCTAGAGCTGAAACTGACTCGTAGCTGACCCTCCAGTGGGTTTTCAGAGGCTGTTAATCACATGACAGAATTGCCCATCCTTCTCCCGCAGAGAAGCTGGTGGATTCAAACAACGTGCCTTTGGTATTACAGAGCCGTTTCTTACCACTAGACCACCAGAGTCACACAAAATATGTGATGAAGGAAGAATGAGGTACAAATCTATTTTGTTTTATGATTGACTTAGGTCATAATTTATAAAAGAAAAAATAAAGGCAATAGAAATTAAAATAAAGATTTAGGAGATTAACAGGTTGTTTCTAAATAATAGTTATTAGTACAGAGTAAAGCACCTTCTCTGACACCATGATTCTTAAACAGGTCCAACTTCAAGAGCAGGACACACAAACAAAGCAGCTAAACAGCCACCTCTGAGCTCACAGTCCCACCCAGGAATAAAGTCAGAAGAAGAGCTAACAGTAGAAAGATGTTCCAGGACTGAGTAACTGATCGGTTCATCAAGCAAAATGAATGTCCTGGTTAGCCGACGTGTTGGAGTGCACTCTGAGACCCACTGGAGATTCTCCAAGAGAAGGAAGAGAGTGGGAAAGGGCAAAGAGAGAGGCTGACCTTGGGCTCAGGAGAGGTCAGCAGGCCCAGCAGTGGCGGACAGTGGCTGGGAATTCATCACAATGGCAGGACTGGAACGTGGGAAGTAATGGCCAAGATTAGAATCCAAGGGAGAGTGCTGAGCAAACACTGATAAAAAAAGTAGAAAAGAGCTTGTGCTGATAAAATAGCACACAGAGGAGAGAGGCTGAAGGACAAACAGTGACCTGGATGCCAACGCCTTCACAGCCCACTGGGACCACATATCAGCCAGAACATCAGGAAACAGGGGCACAATCTTCTACAGAGCACGTGGTGTGAATCCCCCAGCTGCTCCACAGGAGAAAGGTGGGCAATCTCCTCCCATGCAAGTAGCAACAAGAGCAAACTAAAACCTCAATAGCTGAGCATTGGCTGGATGGGAGATGTAAGCTGGTTAGACACATGCACCAAAAAAAGACACGTGGATGATCATTCCATGTACTGTGCTGACTTGGAAGGGACATCCAACCTCTCCAAGTATCAGCGGCACCACTGGCAGGGTGGTTGAGATAACAGCTTCCACCCCTGAAGTTGTCAGCTTCAGATCAAATCATTCATATAAGGAGTTTGTTACAGTTTCTGACATACAGAATATTCAATGAATATTGGATATTTCCATCACTGACACCCTCGTCAGGGAGTTAGTGGTAAGAAACTACACTGCAATCCCAAAGGTACATGGTTTGAATCCACCAGCTGCTCCTTGGGAGAAGGATGGACAATCTTCCTGTGGGATTCACTGCCTCTGAAAACCTGCTGGAGGCTCTGCTGTGGGTTGGTTCCAACTTGACAGCACACAACAACGGAAGTCAGGTGATTCACATCTTAGAAAACGCCATCACAACATCATCTGGATTCAATGAAAGTGCTCATTTCCTTCTGGCCAGAAAACTGGCTCAGTGTTTTGTTCTTTATGTAACTTCTGTTTCTGAATTCTTGACTTTGTTTCTCCAACTGCAGGACTGTTTTCTGGATTCATGAGATTACTCAAAGAATGATCCTTGAAACTGGTCTTTTCTTCTAATATAGGGAACAAAAGCTACTTATGTTAAGTACTATTCTATATTTTTTTTAATATAGCAGCACACTAGTCGCAAGTCAAAAGTTTCAGTCATTCTTACATGGAACTATCGAAGTAACAAGCATAAATGCATAATTTAGAACAATAATAAAATATCCCAGGCATAGAGTTTATTAATTCATGTGACCATATTTCAGAGCTTTTAATCATTTTATTTGAACTAAAGTTTATTCTGCAGATACTCAATCAGTCCTATATTATTGTTTTCCATATAGATAGCACTATTTAAAGCATCACAAGGAATTAAAACAAACAAGTGCACAAAACAAAACACAGCATCTTTTCCTTCAAGGAGGTTACAATCTAATTAGAAACAAGATCTGCATTATCTGAAAGAAAATCTTTTCTAAGTAAATTAAAGATGCAAATAACATTTCAAGGGCTTAACCCTACTTAAGGAATAAAAACCTATTCTGGGAGACTTAGAGCTCAGAATTGTTTGTATGGTAGTATATACTGTTAATTATAAATGAGTCATCTATTTATCATAATTCATCATAAAAGGGTCCTAAAAGACCATTCCCTGGCAGCATTTAGAAGTTTCCAAAGAAATATATGCTTGCAAGTAATAAATCAAAGGCTCAAAATGCCCCTTTTTTTATGGCTAGGGAGGAGACCTGGAGATAAGCTACTGCAAGCCTGAGGTCTAAAGAGTTCAAGAGCCTTGCCCAGGGTTTCAGAGCTGGTTCATATTCACAGAACAGCTCAGGCTACAACCCCAGCCTCTAGACACCGAGTGCAGTGCATTTCCCAAAACCACACATGGATCTACTTGACTTGTTTTCCAATCAGTCTATGTTAGTATATTTTTCTCCTCTAAATATTGCCTGGAGTAGTAAAAATAAAGCACACAGAAATCACAGTTAAGACCAGTAGGATTTATGCATCTCAGTAAGTTCAGGTATCTCTGATCCTTGCTTTCTCCCCCTTTCAGTTCATCCTGTACACTGTTTCACGGTCAATCCACTGCAAAGACTGTTTTTAATATGTCATCATTACTACCTCCCTTCACCTTGGTGGTTAAGCTCCCATGTGGGCAATTACGACTCTCAATAGTGTGTCCTCCAACCACCAGATTCTCAGCTACCGGTGCTGGACAATTAGATGGATCTGATGACAAGTAGTACACAGCAACTGTGGAGCTTCATTCTACCCACTGTTCTTTGCCAGGCTAATCAGAAAATGGGCCTTGGCCAGTGCATCTATATTCCCAACTCACTCTCTCATTGCTGGCAAGTCAGAGCCTACTCATAGCTGAACCTCCACTGGACTTCTTAGGCTGTCAATTGCACTGGGAGGAGTTTCCATCTCTCTCCCTCAGAGATAGTGGTGTGTTGGAACTGACAGAGTGGTACGCTTTTGGGGAGGATAAGCAGTGGATTCCCTATGGAATACCCCACCAGGACTTCCAACATCAGCCCTAAAGATGAAAAATAGTCCCACCCCACTTTAAAGGCATTTATAATTTTCTATCAAAAATACAACCAAATTCCCAATACTTCTGACACCACTTATGAGAAATTAACCTTTAGGTTTTACCAGACTCTCTTTGGAGGCAAGGCTTGTCACTCGGAGGAAAACAGTGTCCCTCACTCTGAAAGATAAGTTCATTTGCCTTATTGCAGAGTTTCTGCAACTCTAGTGAATTCATCTACAAAAAGTCAGTGTCTTTCTAGTTTTCCCTGAAAGAGAACAAAAGTCCTAATAACTTTACGCTATTGGCAACAATTATCAGGCAAGCCCCTCATCCAAATGTCATGCGGATCACTATGGAGCCTTCTCTAACTCTATTACAAGCATTGGCAGCTTCCGGGGTGGGGGGGTAACCCCACAAAAGAAACCAGAAAAACTCAACTCAGTATTCCAGGTGCAAACACCACAACAAACATGCAAGAAAATGTTTTATCTCGGTTCCATCCTGACCATGCTCTGACCAGTGTTACTGTGATCAAGTTAACACTGTGACCTTTGAAGTTGCAACAGCAAGTCTCAGAGGCATTTCCACATACACCGTCAGCTCCCCACTGTTTGCACACACTTTCTTCTAGTTTTCTCACTACCTCTTCTATTGGTTTTCCTCAGCACTACAGGCAATAAAAAACAGTGTTCAGAATTTACATTATAGCCAAAGGGAGAAAAAGACTAAAATAGTCTCAAGTAATTTTTTAGTTATGAAGACATACACTAAACACCGTATCTTATTATACAACTAAGTACCTAAACACATTAGCACAGCACAGACAGCAGCACACCAGACCACCTTGCTTTGGTCTGATGAACGCCATCTGGAATATCAACACTGTCAATGCAGAATGTTCAGTCTGTGCAGCAATATACAGGCCACATGACTCAACAGTCATAGTGACACTATTACCTATTCCATAATTATTAATATATCTTATACAACTTATTTCTACTTCAACATAGAAATTGGATGTATATACGGAATCCTATTCAAACACTTACACCAGTAGGGCACACCATTACACCACTCTTCAAACCCACTCCCCATGAATTAGAATTTAAATAAAGAGATAATTAACCTATCCGTTAGTAGTCAAGTGCTTACCCACTGCTACACCAGGGCTCCTTTATACTAATAATAGTAGGTCTCAAGCGCCAGTTTGGTAGTTTGGGGTGCTCATGACACATCTTAAATAGTTTTATAATTGTTCTTTCAGAAATTCTGCTAATCAGAAGACTGAAATGCATGACCTCCTTATAGATGATCTTCATAAAATATTAAACAAGATTAAGATCAATCCTAAAAATACTTGTTGCCAGAAAAACTCCATGTATTCCTATCTTCTGGTCTCAAATCCAAAGTAATGCCTCAGTCAATGACAAAATCTCCTTCCTCTTCAGAATCTTAATTCCAAGGCCATTGATTTGTTTGCTATTCTTTCCTTTATAAATAAATAAAACCTTTGATACAGACTGTAAAAACATTTTTTAACTTGTTCGATTTTACAGACCAAGAAAAACAGATGTTTACTTATTTAAGGAAACATCCCCTTACTGACAAACTAGCAGTAAACATACTTTCAATATCGTACCTACAGCTAACAATTCTCAAAGGGTAGTGTACGACTTCATGGGGTCCAGAAACCTGTTCAGGAGGTCTGTAAGGTTAAAACATTTTCCCAAGCAATTCTACAAGGTCATCCACCCTTTTGATTTTCTCTTTCTGAAGTTTACACTGGAGTTTTCCAGACACGGCACCCTGTGTGATGACATCATCATATGACTAATAAAATGCATACTTGTATATTTCTGTGTGTTCCGGAATTGTCTAAGATAGTAGGTTTAGTGTTGCAAACTCAATTTGTTTTCTGCACTTTTGTTTTTTCCTTACTAGCTATTTTTGATGGGGTTATCTTTGACATAGGGTTCTCTGGTGGCCTAGTGGCAAGAAGCTGTGCTGCAATCTCAAAGGCTCATGGTTCAAGGCTACCAGCGGTCCCACAGGAAGATGGGCAATCTCCTTCCATGCAATTAACTGCCTTTGAAAACCCACTGGAGGGTCAGCTATGGGTCAGTTATTGTTATGGAACATAACAACACCTTTGATATACTTGAGATAACCTTACCTAATTATTGTCTAATTAGTCAGTATTTTGAAATGTTGTACATCAGGGCATTCTCTCTCCTTATCTGTTAGATCATTTGAAAAGCAGGACTTTATGAAGAGCAATTTGGAATCGGGATTGAAGGAGGATTCATCAATAACCTTCATTATGCAGATGACACAACCTTGCTTGCTGAAAATGAGGACTTGTTGCAAAAGATCAAAGACTACACCCTGCATTATGGACTGATTATATCTCAACACCACAAAAACAAAGATCCTCACTACTGAGCCAATAGGCAGCATCATGATAGATGGAGAAAAGATTCAAATTGTTAATGATTTCCTCTTGGTAGGATCCACAATCAACACCATCATTACCAGCAGTCAAAAAAATCAAAAGACATTAAATTGAAGACGTCTACTGTCAGGGGCCTCTCCAAAGTAATGAAGAGCCATTAAGTCAGCCTAAAGAGTAAGATGTGCCTGGTTCAAGTCAGGGTCTTTTCAATCACTTGCTATGCATCTGAGAGCTGGACAATGAATGAGAGTGCCTTTGAGTTGTGTTGCTCGAGAAGAATGCTGAGAGTCCCTTGGACTGCCAAAAGAACAAGCATATGTCTTAAGAGAAAGTGCAGCCAGAAAGCTCCTTCGAGGAAGCTTCCTTTCACTTTGGGCATGTTGTTAGGAGGGGCTATTCCTTGGAAAGGGACATCATGTGTGAGGATCCTGAACAAGTTACAGTGACACAACGCTGCAGCAATGACATCAAGAATATTAGAAATGGTAAGGATGGCATAGGATCAGTGTTCCGATCGGCTGTGCATAGTGCTTAGGGCCGCTGTGAGACTCACTTGACTTGACAACACCTAACAATTACACCACATTTTCCCACAGAAATGTTGTTGTTGTTAGGGACAGGTGATTACTTTTTTTCTCACAGAAATCCCATGTGACACTGGTTTCCTGGGCTATAATATTTACATATGTAGATCACCAGGTCTTTTTTTCCTACCCAAAGTTTTTGGGTAGGTTTGAACCACAAACCTTTTTGGATGTGCAGATGGCTGCTTAATCACTGCACCACTAGGGTGCCTTTACAAAATTATAATAAATATTATTGCTTATTTTAGCAACATTTTATATTTTTCCTGAATTTTGTTTTTTCTCAAAACCATAATTTAGAATTTAAAATTTCATTCTAAAGTAACTTTTTTATATTTAACAAGGGATCGCTAGCCCACAGTGAGGTTATTAGCTATTCTCTATGTCTAAAGACACTTACAGAACCTTAGCTGTACACTGTATTATGTGTTGTGCTGCTAACAAAAATGATGGCAGTTCAAATCCACGACTGGATTCACAATAAAAGGATAAGGTATTCTCCTTCCGGAAGAGACGGACAATCTTCACTGAGCCTCAGGTACCCAGTGGAGGTTCACCAGGACTCAGAGGTGGTCAGAGGGCAGCATGTTTGTGTTTCAATCAAGGCACTTAAAGAAGTGGAACAAAGACATCAGGGGTATCTAATGAATAGAAGAGAGGAATCCACTTTAAAACAAAATCAAACAAACAAACTAAACAAACAAACAAAAAAAAACAAAAAAAAAGAAACTGGACAAAACTGTAAGTAAGCAAAATATGATGGAAAGTTATTTTTACTTTGACTTTACGTTGTTAGGTGCCGTCAAGTTGACTACAACTCATAGCAAATCTTTCAACAACAGATCATCAAAACCTTGCACTATCCTGTGCCATCCTCACCAGCTCCACCATGCTGGAGACCCTTGACACAGTCACCATGTCAATCCATCTCACTGAGGTCTGTACTCTCCCTCATTGGCTTTATACCTTCCCACGCTTGATGTCCTTTTCAGACTACTGGTGCCTCCTCCTGCAACATGCCAAAGTGAGATGAAGTTTCACAATCGCTTCTAAGGAGCACCCCTGACTTTATAGATATTAGTAATTTGCCTTATTATGTCTTAGACAGGGGAACATTTTTACATAGTTAAGTTGCACATCATTCTGAAAGCAATCATAAGGAATGTAAAGGAACTGAATATTTTAAATGCAGGCATGATGGGCACTTAAAAGAGAAACACTGTTAGCTTTTGAAACTAGAAAAATGAAAAACTCACTGAAGTACCTTTTAGGGTAAGCTATTGTGTTACATTGCTTGGAGAAGCGCACACAATAAAGACACTAAAAAGCCCTGTAGATTTTACTGAATGTCTGTATGCTGGATGTTAAGTTAGTAAAAAGCATAACAGTGACACTTTCCAGTCTTTCAAATTAGAGATTTAGCTGTAAACATAAAGCCAGTTAATACTGTATCTGCTACTTTAACCTAACAAATGGATGAACTTGCAGATGTGGCTGGATTTTCCTGTGCTGCTATTGGTTAAAAAATATTTTAACAAATATATAAGTTTTTTTAAGTAAAAATGTTTTTAAATAATAAATGCTAGACAGCAAACAACAAATGCTGGTGAGAATGCAGAGATTAGAACTCTCAAGCACTACTAGTGGGGATGCAAAATTGTATAATCACTGGAAGACAGTCTAGTGCTTCCTTGAAAGCCTAAAAACAGCCCAACTCAATCACTACTGGGAGCTTGCTCAGGTGGCTTAGTGGTAAGGAATTGTGCTGCAAACCCAAAGCTACATGGTTCGGATCCACCAGCTGCACTGTGGGAAAAAGATGACAATCATCTCCAGTGCCCAATAACAACTGGATAGAGAAATTGAGTGTATTCACCCAATGGAGTATCATGCAGCACTAAAAAACAAGGGAAAACTCATCAAACACTAACAATATGGATGAGACTAAAGTAGGTTATGCAGAATTCATGAACCCGGTCAAAAACAGGCAAATATTATATAGACCAATGTTACAAAAAAAAAAAAATGTGGTATGGAAAGAGGAAAGAGCAGGGAAAAAAATAGCTGGATATTGTACCCTGCAATAGAATAGATGAAAGGAAGGTCAATCTGTAAAGAATGGATGATCAGACATTATGAGTATAGCAATAAACAACCTGGAACAGGACATGCATTGTGGAATGTAGGGGAGGGAGAGAAGATAAATCTGCATTAATGAGTGAATGAAAAACCAATTTCTTATAAACTTTCATTCAAATCACAATTTAAAAAAAAATGTTAAGTGCCTGACAACAAATAACCAAACTAAAATCCCACGGTTCTCAAGTTACATAATATAACTTGTCTATGAGATTTGCTCCTCTATATTCTGTTAATGTTCAGATTCTTTTTATTAATTTTAATGAAAATTTACAGAGACTTTGGATTTCCATTCATTCACTGTTGCACTTTTCTCCCTGCCCACCCCTCCCCACCAGTACACTCTTCTCTTTGAAAAGTAAAAGAAAAATTCTTTCATTGTTTTACCATACCTTCCCCCAGGACCACTCCACTATGCAGCCTTCATTCGGGACTCCTGTCATTAATGTTCAGAACTTTTAACAAAACAAAAAAAAACCCCAAAACCAAACAACACACTTGTGCTGAAACAGGCAGCCTATTGAGTAACTTTTTGGGCCTCCTGGCTTATCCTGAAACAACTAATTGTCAACTTGTTCTACTGACACAAACATCAATGGTGACTAAAGCTGCTGGTGCCTTATTATGAATTAAGACAGTGACACTAAATTGTACTGGTAATCTTGGTATTCCTCATCGCTATTGATTTGCAGTTTAAAAAGAAAAAATATCACATTCACTTGAGAATGCCCTTGATAAAGCAGTAAAAACGATCCAGTCAGCTCTTCACCTCGATTTCCCATCTCTTCGAGTTGATGTGTGAAGAAATGGAAGGTACACACAGAGCACTTCTTCTGCCCACTGAAATGAAATGGTCATCTCAAGGAGAAGCACTTCGGTGACTGATGGCTTGAGGTCCAAGCTGAACAGCTGCATCTCCCATAGAGCCCCATTTCCACTTGAAACAGTGACAGACAAACTATGGAGAGTCATACCTGAACTTGTGGCAGTTATATCTGGAAAGATATGAGCCTAGGCATTTCAAAATGATAATGGGACACTGTCTGCTGCCAGAGATACAATAAAGCAAAAAAGTAAAACTTTAGAAAACTTGTATCCATCACTATGAGCTTGACAATCTCCCAATATTTAGCTCATACTTTGATGATACTGATGTCTGTTTTCTTTCTATTGGGAGAGGAAGGAAGGAAAATGTGTATGAATGAATGAAAACTAACTTCTTTATAAACTTTCATGAAAATGGCAATTTTAAAAAATGTAAATTATTCTAAAAAAAAATGCAGTGAGAGTCTTATGATCTAGTGGGCAAGAAGTTGTGCTGCAAACTCAAAGCCAGGTGGTTCAAATCCTCTAGCTGCTCTGAAGAAGAAAGATAGGCAAGCTGTGTGATTTAAAGCCTCTGCAAACCCACCGGAGGGCCAGCTATGACTCGGTTCCAGCTCTTTGGTGATATGTAGTGAGTATGGGTAATCTCTTCCTGTGTGATTTACTGCCTGTGAAAACTCACCAGCACGATGGGTCGGTTCCAACTTATTGGGATGCAGCAACATCACATAATGGGGTTTATTGTTACTTTAGATCAAACTTTTTTTTTATTTTTTCAGTTTTAATTTCTTCCATGATAAACATCAATACAAATCACATAATAAGACCTTCTGGATCCTCAAAAACATAAGAGGATAAAACACTGCTGAGACTAGTAAGTTTGAGAATGACTGTAATGCTTCTACTTCCTCATATTTGCCACATGACCCACATCCTTTCTCTCATTTAGACGAATTCTACTCATTTTTCATATCTGGCCATTTTAGCCTACTCTGAGCTCACTCTCTTGTGGATGCCTAGTGAATTTATCTGGTGTCAGCCTGTTGCTATCTTCCTCTTTAATATCCACCTACACATGTTTCTCCAACCACTCTCAGCAGCCCTGAAAGAAAGTGACTGATTTGAATGTGATATATGGTAAATACTAAAAAAGAGCTCATTATTATTTTATTATTGTTGTTATTGTTGTTGGGTACAACTGAGTTGGCTCTAACACACACAGAACCTACACACAACAGACGCTAAGACCACCTGGTCGTGTGCCATCCTCACAATTATTGCTGTTTGCAACCATTCTTGTAGCCACTGTGTCATTCACTTCACTACGGGTCTTTCTCACTGCCCTTCTACATTACTGTCTTGGTTCTCTTACAACCCACTCATTGCTATTGAGTCACATTCAACTCAGAGCTGAAAGTCCATTAGGTTTCTGAGGCCACATATTACACAGAGAGAAGACCGCCCATCTTTCTCCTGCAGAGCTGCTGGAGGATTTGAACTGTCAGAGGGGTATAGCCTTTGGGCTAGGTGCACCAGTCCTTATTGGTTCCAGAAACCGCCCCCCGCCCCCACCCCGCTCTTGGTTAAAGAACATTACAAGAACCGAGATGCAATGGCTTTTAACAAACCAAAGTTTACTCTCTTGTGGTTCAGGAAGGTCCTTGGCTCCCTTATTAACTCTAGACCCAGTATTTCCTGGAGGTCTCCATGTCTTGGATTCCCAGCACAGCAACCTGGGCTTCTTCCTTGCTAGTAACTGAGGTGCCCTTGGCTACTGATTTTTCTCTCCTTTTGTATCTTATAAAAGTGTAACTGGCAAACTCCCCTTATATCAGCTCAGAGCTGTGATGTAATTAAGAGTGTCGCTGTCTACTTTCAATCTTCTTACAACTGCTTGGCTTAGGATATCATAGGAGATCGTTACAAACCTTCCACATTACATCGTCACAAATACATAGTCTGGGGGGACACAAGTCAACCTACAGCCTTTGTCAAGCATCATGTTCTTCTCAAGAGACTAGTTTCTCATGTAAACATTTTCATAACTCCAAACATCCTTCCGTCTTAGGAGCATTTTAGTGATACTTCTCCCAGGAGAGGAGGTTATGGTGGCGCAGTGTATGAGGAGTTGTGCTGCTAATCACCAACAGCCCCACGGAAGAAAGACAGACAGTCTCCTCCTGTGCGATTCACAGAGCTGGAAACCCAGTGGAGGGTCAGCTGTGAGCCACTCCATGGCAATGGGTTTGAGTTTTGTCTTTTCTTCTCACACAAGTTTGTTTGTTCTTCCAGGAGTCTAGGCTATGTTCAAGATTCTTTGCCAACACTAATTCAAATGTATTATTTCTTTTTTGATCTTCTTTTTCGCACGAAGATGAGTCAACTGAAAATACTCTGTCTCGGGTCAGGTACACTTCAGTCCTCACAGCCACATCTTTGCTTTACTTAACAGGATCTTTTGCAGCAGATCTGCCCAACGCAATACACTGTCTGATTTAAGGGCTGCTGTTCCCATAGGCATTGATTGTGGAAATATAACTTATACAAAACACTTGGATTTAATCAATACTTGATGAACCCAAACGCAAAAGGGAAAGGACCATTGATGATTTAGGGTGTATACAAAAGTTCCAAAGGAATACCTGGAGAAGCAAATGGTAACAAAAGTTATAGATGCCAAAATGCTTACATGGAAAAAACAGTAAACATAGGATATCAGATCTCTGTGTCAGTAAAACAGAAACAAGTTATCCACGGAGCATTTAAAAACAAACATTTGAACCTAAAGAAAGTAGCATCTTAGCAATAGGAAAATTAGTTAACTTGCTACTATACTTTTCACTGTAAAAGCAAGGGACAAAAGTATTAAAGACCAAGACAGTGAGGGGATAGCTCCCTCTCTGGAAATATATTTTCAAGTGACTCTTCCTCACCCATGGGTAAAAGTGGAATACAGAGGAAATGACCCGAAATGTAAATTGAGTTGCAGTTTTTAAGAAAGAAAGGTATTTTTTCACTAAAAACTTCTAACTCACAGGAAGAAAAATAAATTCCCCCTTAAGGTTCCGGAAAAGTTCCTCTGATCAAACACTGCTGTCAAAACTCAAACCCACTTCATATCTATAAATGTGCCTATAAAGACAAGAGACAAGGAGTATTTCTTCATCTTACATTTCCTCAAATCGTTCCTACAAAAGGAAGTGATTCAGAACCTTATATTTAAAGTTACTGATACTATTACCATGACATGATGAAAGAAATAAGAGATGACAGGTAAAACTCAATTTCTAAAAGATTTTATCAAGCCACATGGCCTTCAGGGCCAAGCTCATTTTGCTCTCATGTACTGGCAAGTCACAAGAGAGAAAGACTCTTGATGAGATGGATTGAGGTGTGTCAGAAACAAGAAGTTTGGCACAGGATAGAGCAGGGTTTTGGGCTCTTGTACTTAGGGTCGCTGTGAGTTGCAAGCGACTCGATGGCATGTAAGAATAACAACAACAACAACAACAACAACAAAAGAATAACAACACACATATAGGTGACTTTGCATTATACTCCATAGGAAAATAAATAATCATACTCGATTTTAGCAATTCATATTCAACCTCACTTACTGCTCCAATGTCTAAATTAAGAGTTCTGTGGATTCCTAAAGTCACCTGACTTGACTACCCATCTCTTCTTAGTCCCCAAACTACATCAAGTAGTTTCAGATTCTGTAATCATAGGTCTCAACCCATTATTGGATTGTTAAATCAACCTGACTAAATTTTCACTAAAATACAGTAGAATTTAAAATAAAATCAGAGGGCTTCATTCACAGTAATGGTAAGTACTCTCTAGTAAACTGTGTGCTTGAATCTGTTGTGAGGCACTAAGTCATGAAGGAAAATATATTTCTGTGTTTATCAGGAATCCTGGTACACAGAACATGGTACCAGATACATAACATGTTCAGCTACTAGGTCGACAGTCAAACCCATGAGCCACTCGGAGCTTAGGAGAAAGATGGGCAGTCCCCTCTCCTAAAGAATTGTTGTTGAGTTGCATGTGACTCATAATGACTATATTCAACAGCTCTGAACCATGAATCACACTGTCTCTGACACACCTATCCCTATTACCTCAGCTACTAGGTCAGTTATTCTCATCTGGGGCCTTTCTCTACTGCGCTGCCCCTCTGCCTTTCCACACATGATGTCCTTCTCCAAGGACTGGGCCTTCCAAGCCACATTCCTCAAGAATTTGTGAGACAGAGCTTCAAAATCCTTGCCTCCAAGTAATAGCCTGGTTTCACCCTCTCCAGAACAGATCTACTTATTCTCTTAGCGTCCATAGTATGTTCAATATTCTTCTCTAGCACAACTCAAAGACACTGATTCTTCGTCTATCATCCATAGTCATTATCCAACTCTCTGATGCCTAGCATGTAATTGTGAAGATCCTGGCGTGGATCAGTTGCACCTTAGTCTCTAGACTGAGATCATTACTCCTCAATACTCTAGAGAGGTCCCTGATGGCAGACATTCTCAATGCAATTTACTGTCTCACAAATCTGATGGAGCATCACTATGAGTTAGAACTGACTCAAGAGCAGTAGGTTTTGAATCCATGTTTTTAAACTGTGTTTATCGGTCTAAATTGATCCTCTATGCTCTATAGGTTTTCAATAGCCAATTATTTGAAAGTATATTGTGAGGTCCTTCTTCTGAAGTATCTCCACATGAACTCCAACCGCACCACCCAAGGATTCCAGTAGGAGCTATATTCTTTAGTAAAAGGTTACAGACAACCATCCAAAATGTCAGGTAGCCAGTCATCCATTGTACTCTCCTGATGGGATCTCCCCACTGGCTTCTTAATTTGAAGACGGGATAAAAGAGTCCACAGATGCCATCTATACTACCCAATCTCCTGAGTCAGCTCCACTCTGAATTTCTATAGAAGTAAGTATCTCTGAAAATCACCAAAATAGTTTGTTAATTAACTTAGTCTCATCACTCTTATTTTTGTACAGTCTTTCCCCATCTGTCCTCAGATTCCATTCCTGAACCCAGACTTTAGCTCAACGTAAAATAACTAACAGATTGGCATCGCTACGTGCTCATGATTTATGATCTCAGATGGTCCCTCAACACTCCTCCTCAACCCTTTCATCTTCCATCTCTCCTAGCCCTACCTTTGAGGCTCCTTGAGGGCACAGACAGGGTCTTACTCATCTCTGTTCCCAGGCCACATGGGCCTAGTCACTGGAATGTCTGTTGACTAGGTAAACCTAGAAGGCTTCCTGTTCCCTAATTCCACCCTCAGGTCCCTTATCACAGAGTCAATCTCCAAGTCTGATTACACTGCCACCTACATTTCAAAGCTCCTTTCCTCTTCTGCTTCAAAACCTCTGCTCTTCACTAACAGAGCAAAGACCTGAGGCACCACCAGCACCTCATCCCTAAGCTGTCTCAGCTCCTGGACTTCCAGTCTCCAGAGCATCACCATCCTCTCCAGAATATCCATCGAAGCCTCCAGCTCCTCAGCAAGCTACACAAAAGTCTGCTTGGCTTCGAGTTTGCTTTACTCTTATGGCCTCGTTCTCCACCTCTCCCTCCCATGATCACACTTAGGTAACACTGCACAATACAGTTGTGGTGTTTGTTGCTAGTCATCATCCAAACACTCCCCAATTCACCAATTCATGGCGACCCCAGACACTATGGAGTTGATCATTGTAATTCGTAAATGTTTTCACTGAACAATTTTTAAAAGAATGTTTCCATGTCCTTGTGATGGTGAATAACACTGCTATGAACACTGGTGTACAAATCTCCGTTTGTGTCTCAGGGTGTATTCCAAGCAGTGGAATAGCTGGCTCATATGGAATTTCTAGTTCAGCTTTTTGAGGAAACGTCAAACTGCCTTCCAGAGTGTTTATACTATTTTACAATCCTAACAGTGTATGAGAGTTCCTATATCACCACATCCTCTCCAATATTTTTTGCTTGCTGTCCTATTTTGATGCGTGCAGGGATTCAATCTTTAGAAGGTCCCATTCATGTCAGCACAAATGTCCAACCACGATAGAATTGAGAGACTGTGACACATTCACAAGCTGGAATACTACACAGCACTCAAGAGCGATGATTTTGAAAATTATTACATAACCTGGGAGGGACTGGAGAGCATTACACTAAGTGAACTAACTCAGTTCCATAAGGACAAATACTGTATAAGACCATTATTGTAGAATATAAAGATAACTAGTAAAATGTGTGTGAAGATCCTAGGGGTGAGGGAGCAGAGGTATGAGGATGGGCGAGGCAAAATCATGGGGTCCCACAATTTTATGGGTGTAGGGAGGGGTGCATAAAGGAAATGAGAAAGATCCAGCAGGGATCTGGATAGATAAGGTAATGGTGGGCAAAGTTCAATATTGATTAATTCTATAAAATCTAATAAATGAGAATGACTGTAAGAAGCACAATGTGAATGAAGAATATAGTGCAAAATACAATGTATATGAACTTTATTAGCAAACCAATATGAAATTAAAATTTATTTAACAACAGTATTTCCAGGCCTTTCTTCCTAGCTCCTTTTTATCTGGAAGCACCTGCTGAGGCCTGCGCAGCATCACAACACACAAGGAACACCAACTGAGAAACGAATACAGGTCTCAAACACAGGAAGAAGTTGTCATTCCTGAACCATCACTGCCCCCTCCACAATAGCACCTCCATCCTGAAAGTAAAGAAACACCTTTGTTTGCCCTCAGTTACAGGCAGGCGACTTCATGCTCCTGTCAGTGCACAGGCCACACCCTCTGAATTGTTCAGTTTCACCCTCACTGACCTGCCGAGTGTCCACTCTCCCTCCAGAAGCCTGTCCACATGTAATCCACTGAGTCAAACTTGCCAAGTTTCCCTCGCAGCATCAGGCAAATTAAATGATTCCCCGTGTCCCCCACTCAACCAGCTGTCTAACACACTACTGTACACACCGATCTCTCTGCTCAGTTTCTCTAGATCCTTGCTGAGGGCAGGACCTGGGCCTTAGTCTCTTCTGTATCCCCCAGGACATAGGACAATGACTCTAACTGAGTCTCTATGTATTTTCTAAAGTGGCTTTTAGATAGCTGGACTGCATAAATAACCCTAGGAAGCATCCCCGACGGGGAAAGTAACAAAGGCCTCGCTAATATACAACATAGTTGATGGGCTGCAGATGGGATTAGGAGACTGCAGCTAAATTTCATCATTCTTTATGAATGATACATACATTACATATCGCACTGTCTCTACGCCATTGTCAGAAACAAGTCACCTCTACAAAGAGTGGAGAGTACAAATGCTATTTATTAATCATTTGCCAAAAGGTCAAAAGCTCTTCTTTATCTCATGATCACAATTTAGGGTTCATTTCACTATTAAGATACAGTAGGAAAACATCCAAATATCCTTAAAAAGGTATCAGAAATCTGTCACTAGAGTTCCCATAGCCCTTAACTTCTGCCCTAAATGAGGCAATAAAAGGGGTCCGCTCATTCCCCCTGTCTGCGTGGTTCACTGGATTTGTTCACAGAAGCTGGGCTAAGGGCTCAGACATCTCTTCTGTCATCTGTCTACATCACCAAGTGAGTCCTAGCAGAGCCCAGACCACCTGGAGAGTTTTATAATTGCACCTGGAGGAAGAGGACAGGCATAGAGCAAGGTGCATTTATCTGCTTGGTGCTCGGCACTGCATCTGATAGCGACCAAGTGAGAGTGAAACCTTTTTAACCTACCTGTCTCTTGGTTTCTCTGCAATTCTATCTCATTGTAGTCCAAACAGTGAGGGCAGGGCAATCAAGAGGGTGGCTGAGGCCATGGCAGGAGGAAGCCCCAATTCTGGCAGCCCTTAAAACACAGACACTATGGTTTTCAGAAACAATCCATCAAAATCCAGGTAACTTGGAATTGTTGGATTTAAAAAAAAATTGAAATAATGAGGTTACTGAAGATGAAATATTTTTCAGAGAGACTGAATTGCACAAATCTTCAGGAAGGAAAAGCCTCATAATGTCCCTCCTTTGAAAATCCCGAACTACAGAGCAATCCATCTCAAAAATCTGAGGAGTCAAACTGTCAGAATTTCAAGCTGTTATTTAAGACAATCAACGTGACGAAGATAATGGACTACTAAACTACTGCCTGCAGCAAATGTGGATATGATGAGGCCTTTGAAGATAATCAAGAGAAAAGTCACACTTAGAGGTTTTTAAAAAACTATATGACATCTGAAGATACCAAATTTACAGCACATCATGTTGGATACGAGGTCATTCTAATTTCTAGAAGAGTAAAGTTGGACGCAATTTTACAAGCTATTATTGCATGCATGTGCTATATTAGGTACTGTGATAAAAAATGGGGAGATGAAAACAAATGCGATTCACTCCCTGTTCTTGAAGCGCTCACAATCCAGTGCCGACAAACGCCTGCACGATGTGCCAAGTTAGTGCCAAGTTAGTCACTAAGAGTTAAGCAGGCTGACGGCTTCTCCCACAGTCTGCTTTATTCAGTCAGGGTACATGACCACTCTCACCTGTGAATTATGGGCAGAAGCAATGTCCACCACGTCCACACCAGACCCCTGACCTCCCACGACATCTTCCAAACACTCAGTGCAATGCAGGGAAACTGTAGGAAACTCGAAGGCCAAAGGGAAGAGCAAGCAGGGGCTTGTATGGATTGGAGTCTCCACATACAAATTAAAGTTTTGCTGTAATAAAACACTGTCACTTGAGGGCTGCCTGTTAAGACAGCAGGGAGCTCTGGTGAGGTGTCTGCAGGAAGCTGGACTACTACTAACTCAAGGATCATGTCTCTCTAGTGGTTCAAATCCACCATTTGCTTTTGGGGAGAAAGACGGCCAACCTTCTCCAGGTGATTTACAACCAGAAACCCAAAGGAGGATCAGCAATGAGAGGACTGAGAGTTACGGTGGAAGGTCCTAGCTAACAAACAGCGTCATGGAAGATGTGTTTCGTAAAATGGTAACATGGAGAACTCCAAGACAAAGATAAGGTCTTTGAGCCAGACTGTGGGGGGAAGGAAGGAAAGAGATTTCTATCTAGCACAGAAAAGGAGACTGGAGACATATCCTTAGACATGGATGGGGAGAATGGGCTAGGGGAGGAGGAGGGAAAGAGTGCCTGAAAGTATACAAACCTGTATGCAGGCTTCTAAAAGGAATAAAGAATACTAACTTGGACAAAGGCTTCTAAAAAGAATAATGAATCAGTGAGGAGACTGGACAGGTAGGCAAAGTCTGTTTTCTCCAAAAATACAATGGTGAATCATTTACAAATTCCCAGCAATACTACTAACAATGTGTGGTTTTATGGTTGATAGAGAATGGTGTGAGGGAGTTGGATGCTATCTGGGCAGGGAGAGAGTTAAGGGTCTGGTACAATTTACCACAGGAGAATGAAAGGAAGTAAGGATCACAGCATGGCTTTCAGCTTCCGAGACGCAGATCTAAGAGTTCTCAGTAGGAAAAATCATAGAACGTCCCGGCCAGCTGGTGCGTGTGGAGAAGCATGAGGGACGAGAAGTCATTAAGGGAGGGAAGAATACTAATGTTCTGCTGTAGACAGCTCCACCAGCTGCTCCACAGGAAAAGGATGGACAATCTCCTCTCAATTAACTGCCTCTGAAAACCCACCGCAGGGTCAGCTATGGACCAGTTCAGACCTGATGGTATCTAACACTCCACAGTATACAATGCTTGTTTATAGGGTGCTCTCATTGCCTAGAGGTAAGAAGCTGTGATGCAATCCCAAGGGTATGTGATATGTGATTCGAACCCACCAGCTGCTCCAAGATAGACAGACAATCTCCTCTCATGAGGTTAACTGTCTCTGAAAACCTGCTGTAGGGTCAACTATGAGTCACTTCCAAGTCCACTGTTGTTTCAGAAGGGGATGGCAAGTCCTTCTTCCTAGTCTCTCTTAATCTAGGAGCTCTCCTTTAGCTAAGTCTTGGAGAAAGTGCAGCCAGAGTGTATTAGAGGCAAGGATGGTGAAACTTCATCCCAGGTATTTTGGGTATGTTGTTAAGAGGGGAAGAGGGGATTTTCCTTAGAAAGGGACATCCTACTTGAAAAGGTGGAGGGTCAGCCAAAGAGAGAATTGGAGAGCAAGGTGAATGATGACTCCACATAGAGAGAAAGGGGCAGGTGGCAGGGGGGGGTACGGAATCTACAAGATACGTAGATTTTCAAAGTAAAAGTTAGGCTTGAATTTTTGTGGGCATCCTGATGGTAAAATCCAGAGACTGACGAACAGCGGGTCCAGAGCAAATTCATGGGTAGAGAGACATAACTGGGAGTGGCTGATGCCACTAAGTAAATGAATACTACTAAGAGGTGAACCAGAACTGTGTGAAATAACTGAGGAAGGAAGGAACTAAGAGAGGGTGATAATGTCCAGTGCAGTGAGAATATCAGACAAGTGCAGCATCCAGGAAATCCTTTTCTAAAAAGTGTTTCTAATACTCTAGAAATAGATATCTAAGTCTCACTAAAAGCAATCTCTTTGTTTTTCACTGTAATTTGTTGGTTCACTGTCTGTTCAGTATTCGTCTGTACATTCTCAGTCTATTGCACCAAAAGTGCATAATGAAGCCAATCTTGACTGCTGTACCCTTCTAGTGTTAGATCTAAAGCCCAGGACATTAAAACTTCATAGTTTCTCTCTATTGCCTGTGATTAGCAGAGTAAGCAAAGTTCCCTTTCTAAAGATAATATTCTCAAAAAACAGCAGCAAGGTCTACAGGAATTCCAAGATTAGGATTTCCTAGGGCACAAGCTTCAGATCAATGGTTTCCAAAAGCAGTTGAGCCTTCAGACAAAGTAAACACCGGTCTTATACAACTAAACTATAAATTAATGACAATTTAAAAGTCATTAGTAATGAAATCTGATTTTCTATTGCACTAACCACATTTCAAAAGTTCAGCATTTATACTTTCTTAATTAAAGCAAGGTCCAGATACACTAAGATTCAAAGGGAGAAACTATCTTTAGTTCTATTTCTTTGAGAGACCACCGACGTAATGCATTGGAATCCCATCTGAGATGATAAGAATGGAAAGATCTTTCTTCTTCTGATGAGTTTTAACTCCTTACTAAGCAAGTCGCCACTTATTAATACTAACCTTATCTACCATCGAAACACATGCATATCATCTATTATCACTTCACAGGGAACTCTGGTGGCCCAGTGGGTAGGGAGGTGACCTGCTCACTCAAAGGCGGCACCTCTATAGCTGTAGAATCCGCCAGTGGCTTCATGGGAGAAAGACAGACAACCTCCTCCTGTGAGATTCCCAGCCTCCCAAAGCTGGAGGGCCAACCAAGAGTGGATTCCAATTCCATGGCCATCATCTCAAAATGTAAGAGTGAAGGAGTCTTCAATCACTTTGTAATTATTTTAAAACCTGCTCTGATAAGGCTTCATCTGGGTGGCCAGCAGAATGAGTGTTTTGGTTGAAAATAGAGGAAAAGTTCAAAATGACAAATTGGCCAACAGATATCTAGGCCATTAAGTTCAACAATGCCAAAGAGTCATGGTAGTAGCTCAGCAGCTCTCAGTTCCGGATGGACAGAATCACCTGTGGACTGGGTTAAAGTTTACAGAGCAAACTACCTTTCCATTCAATGACTTAACACAGATTTTTTTCATAACTTTAGTTGCAATTCCCTCAATTTAACAGTACTCTCCCATTTCTTTCCTGGGTTCCACGTTTCTATTTGTTCATCTTCCCTGCCCCTTCTTGCCTTCTGAGCATCAATTTTTGGCCAGTGCTGCCTTCTTTGTCCCCCTCTGGTTAACCTTCACGAAGTGCCATAGTTCATTTTCTAGGTCTGGCCATTGTTTGGCTGTAAGGTTATCCAGTGAGTGGGTTCAGTTTCATCATCTGTGGTTCTTTCAAAAATACCAACACTCAGATTGCACTCCAAACTCTCTTGAGGAGAGCAGTAGATGTCTATATATGGCTTTTCTCGCTCTGGGTTTCTAATTCTCCCAAAATGATTGATGCTTAAACTGTCCAGCCATGACTGTAGTGATTGGTTTGGTTTATGATCCACATAAGGGGCTAGCCTGTAAATAGTTAGTGTACAATTCAGCTAATAGTTGACATTTTCCAGGATTAGATGAAACCCCCATCCCTCACCCCGGTCACCTCTACACGTCCTGCTTACTGAAACTACTTTGTAGTTAGTTAGGAGTAGATTGGCTAGTCTATAAAAACCCTAGAAGAACCTATCAGATGTCATCCTGATCTACTAAAGTAAGATCCTGCACCATAACCTCTTCCCAGACCCAGTAAACTTGTCTCAGCCACAAAAGCAGCCCCTCTACAGTAGCAGAGGCTAAGAGCTGACTCAGGAAGTGGCAGTGAAGGAAAAAGACCTAACCTCAGCCAAGAGCTGGGTAGAGTGACCAGTAACTGCTTTCTCCAAGTGAGATCACTCAGCCAGTTGCTTGAAAGTTACCTAATGAGTAAGAATGAACATTGGGTTGGGGAAGTAAATCCCATTCTGAGACATATGCAGATCTCCTTCTGGGCAGTGAGGCCTATTTTGTGGGCCTCTTTCTAAATCTAACCTTTGTACATATTCCTTTCTCTTTATACCCTTTCTTTATAGCATACTTATTATTGCTGTTATATTGACTCCATGAGTTCTTTGATGAATTATTGAACCCAAGAGGAAAAAAAAGTGTCATGTCAGAGAGCAGCTGTCAGAAACGATGAAGCTGAGAACTACAGTATATTTAATTTCTGCCTCATAGGAACCACTGAGCTGTTGATTTCTTAGTCAAAACTATTATTACATCTCTTGATGAGGATCTTAAGGGAAGCGAGCATTTGTGTTGTTTAAACTGTTAAATGCCTAAAATAAGGGTGACTAATGTTCAGACAGGGTTGAGATCCCCTGCAGGATACAGTTCAATTACCACCCATTCACCTGTGACACATAATTTTGATGATAAATTCCACTAATTTCTCAAAGATCCCCACCTTGACTAGGTAGGCAGACAATCCTTCCTCCATTAACTGCTTAACTAAATTAGTTGTAGAGCCTGGGACACTGATAAAATACCAGGATCCAAAGATAAGTTGATCCCACATTCCTTACCCCCTGAGTTAATTCACCTTCTCCATGGAGTTCACGAAATGGCAAAGAAGGGGGGAAACCTCTGGAACTTAGAGCCCCACATCCCGGTAATTACAGCCTTCCACAGAACTCCCAGCTCCTACAGCATCTACTTCTAGTCTTATCTGATGTCTGTTCCCCACATTCCTCAAATACCAGCCTTCCTGCTCTCCTCTCAGCATGTGGTCCATATTTTTGATGTTGCCCAGAAAAACTAGAATGGCTTCTTCGGGCTTCATTTACCCACCAGATTTCAAAAACTTCAACTTCCATCCTCGGTCCTGAAACCTGCTTCTCCCCCTTATCTAAATTATTCAAAGCCCTGGAAGACACAGCCCTACTCACTTACATTCATGTTCTGTTAAATTTTTTTACAGCATTCTCTACCTTGATGTCTGAGAGACCTTACTCATCATCCATCTATAAGCAGAACGAAGAGCGTACTTTTTACTTTATTTCAAATCCTGCAACGAGTGTCTCAGAGACTGGAGTACTGCTCCCTATAACCATGAAAGACAGAATCAAGGGGAACGTGTGGATGTCAGGTGTCTCCACAAAAGATCTAACAGCTTACTCTACTGTTGTTATGTGCCACAGAGCCAAAACCAAGCCGTAGCTGACTCTCCAGACAGTATTAGAGGCAGTAAACGGCATTGAAGGAGACTGTCCATCCTTCTCCCATGTGGCTGCTGGTGAATTTAAGTCACATAACTTCGAGTTGGCAGTGCAACTCCTTACTCACCTGGCCACCAGAGCTCACCAACTCCTAACGTTAGATTGTTATATTAATGAATATGTTGATTTTTTTGCTTTATATGTGTAAATTACATTTTAATTTAATTTCTAAGTTGCTCTTTAAATTGTGAAAAAGTTAGATTAGGAAACCTCAAAGCATAATAACAAGGCTGTGTAGCTGGCAGCCAAGGAAAGGACACAGAATCACAGCTCCTAAGTCCCAATTCCAATTGCACCACATACTAGACACGCGACCTTGAGAAAAGTGCCTCCTCGAGCTTGTTTCCCCATCTTTACGTTATCCAGTGAAGGTGTGAATGCCTGCCTCAGAAGTGCCTGTGAGTGATGAGTCATTTAATGTGCATGGGGCACCTAAAACAGGGCCTGGCACAGAGAAAACACATCACGCATCACTTGCTGCTGTTGTTTCTGCTCTTATTACAAGTTCACGGCTTAAAACTTTAAGGATAAGTGAGTCTTTTAACTCTCTCACTGATTTAAAGATAGTGAATGCATTATAAATTGTTTTCTCAATTCGATTCTGACATTTCTGTTTCTTTCCCATTATTTTCTAAATTCAACAGACCTTTTTTTAAGTACAAAATTTGTCAGAGTATTTGCTGACATTTTAGTCCCATTAGGAATATCATTTAATATTAGTTAAGCCTTATTGTGATTATAGTATTCTTTAGAGTGAAACTATGGGACAGCAATATTTTGGGAAGGGGAAAAAAATAACCTGCCACTTATTAAATTGAAATTTTAAAAGCCAAGGAGAGGGCAGGGGGAGGGAGTTTCATAAACTCAGGTGACCTTTAAATGTCACATCCAACTTATATATAAATGTAAACATTGAAAAATGTAATGTCTAGTAATAACAGTAAACTGATAAATGTAATTATGGTACAGGTTCTATATTATAAATTATGCTTCAGCCTAGAATATCAATAATTTTTAACACCTTTTAAAATCAAATTACAATGCATTAAATATCCTCCAGCTAATTTCCATATCTTATTGACAAGCTTGTAGCTTTCACATCTTCTTGAAAAGCTTCATGTTCTAAACTTCAAATATTCAAAATTAAAGGGTGGACAGTGGAGCTCCCCAATTAAAATAAGCTTGGAAGCAAGAGTGGCATCCACTTCCCAAACAGCTTGCCTCCAGAAACTCTATGAACTTGGAGAAATACTGAAAGTTATACAAGTGTCCAGGTCTTTTGTTCATAGGGTCACTATGACTACACTATCACTACAACTCAAAGGCACCTAACAACACTTAACAACACTTGGTGTAGTGTGTAGAAAGTTATACTACCAAGCCAAAGGTGGGTGATTTTAATCTGCACCCCTCAGGTCTGGTTTTTATTGTTTTTGGTCAAACATTCTTCTAAGTGGTATAACATTTGTCTGTAAATTTGCCATACAGAGGTCATGGCTGCTGTGATACTAAACACTGTGACACTGATGTATCAAATGCAATAATGGTTACCCATGGTGGACAGTGTTTGGTGGAGTTCTCTGATTAAAACAAGCTTGAAAGCAGGAATGGCATCCACTTCCGAAATACCTTGCCTCCAGAAACTCTATGAGCTTGGAGAAATGATGAAAGTTATACAAGTGTTCAGATCTTTCATTCATAGGATCACTATGAGTCATCTATGATTCAACAGCACTTAACAACAACAATAATTTTTTATTTTATTTTCACTTATTAACTATCTCAGTAAGGTAATCCTTCAACAAAAACAAGTTTTTGAAAGCAGGGTTGTTATTATTATGAACACTAGCACACTTTTAAAAGTTCATGAAATATGATTTCAAAGACAATTGGCTACTAGTGGCACTCATTGCTTTTAACTGGTATTTAGAATAATATTATAATCATACTATTGTAGCAATGGCAAAAAGCATGTTGAGATGGAATCTCATAAAGTTTTATTGGTTACTTTCATTTTTTTCCCCCAATCCTCTGTCTCAATTCTGTAAGTAAAAAGTTCCATTTGGGGGACTTTGGTGAAGTAGATTAATTATTCAATGTGGTTTACCCAATCAAAGGCTTTGATTCTCATCAGTTAGCTGAGTTGTCGTTGTTGTTATATGCTGTCAAGTCTCCAGTGGATTTTTAGAGGTTAGAAACCACATGAGAGAAGACTGCTCATCGTTCTCCTTAAGAGCAACTGAGATTCAAATCACCTACAACTGAGTTGGCAGCACAGCTCTCCCCACCAGCCCAGCAGAGCTTGCTACATACCATCCACCTGGCTAGCACAACATTATTCCTACAGTAAGTCTGTCCATATTGTCAACATTGTGGTGTTGGATTAGATTACTGAATACCCCACAGACTGCTAAAAGAACAACCAGATATGTCCTGGAAAGGTGCAACCAGGGCATTCCTTGGAGGCAAAGATGACAAAACTATATCTCACATTCTTTGAGCATGTTTCTAGGAGAGGCTATTAATTGGAGAGGGACATAATGCTTGGGAACGTAGAAGGATGGCAAAAGAGGAAGACCCTCAACTAGGTGGACTGACAGTGACAGCTGCAGTGGGCTCAGGTGTGTCACAGCCTGTGATGATGGCACAGGACAGGAGAAAGTTCAGATCTATTTTCATAGGGTCGCTATGACCTGTACTACACTCAACAGCATCTAACAACAACAATATTGTCAATGAGGTAAATAGCACCTTTTCAGTGAGAACATGCAAATAAGACCTAGAGATTATTGTCATCTTGCCAAGCATAAATTAAGCAGGTTTAGTGGGAGTTCTGGTAGCCTAGTACTAAGAAGTTACATTTTAATCTCAAAGGCACAGAGTTCAAATCCACCAGCTGCTGTACCTGATAAGGATGGTATGGTGGGCAATTTCCTCTTGTGTACATTATTGGCTCTGAAAATCTCCTGGAGGGTCGTACAACAACATATAACAACAACAGTGGCAAAAAAATCAGAAATCTTGTTAGATAGAGAAATAAGCAACAGAAGGTATATTGCCCGCTTTGAGTGAAAGATCCCCGCACTAGACAGGAAACCAAACCAGCAGTAGCAGAGGTAGCAGAGAACTAGAAAGTCACATGACACAGGGCTGAATTGGTGCCCCGTAGAACTCTGGACGGTCACCCACACTTACTGAGGGTTTAAGTGTGGCTTACTTCATTATGGCTGAAGGAGATGCCATAATTGGCAGGAGTCAAGAGCTTTGAGGGAGCTCTGGAGGCCTGGCAGGTAAGGAGTTTCACTGCCAACCCAAAGGCATGAAATTTGACTCCCTCCATTGCTCTGGAGAAAGATGCGTAATCTCGTTCCGTGCAATTTACAGCCTCCGGAAATTCACTGGAGGGTCAGCTATGAGTCACTTCAGACTCCATAGCAATGAGAAAGAAAAAAAGAAAGACATTTGTAACACTTGCCTAAAAGCAAAGACAATGAATGTCAAAGGTCTTTGAGCACACCAGTCTCGAATGGAGAATCGAACACTTTTTACAACTTGACTTGTAACCTGTTAACTTCTTAATAAACTCCATAACTGTGAGTGTATGGATGGTGAGTTCTGTGTGGCCACTGTAGCAGATTAGCAGACCCAACAGTAGAGCAGGGAGACTCTCAGAAATGACGACTCGTGTTAGATTTGATAGAAGGTGCTGGGCATATCTGACCTCACAGGAATCAGATTCTGCACTGCAAATGTTATGGATAGGGATGCCTCCCCGCTGCAGAACTGGAGAGGTAAGACTCTGCCAATTGCCACATGTCAGCCACATTGATTATATACAGATTTTTCAGTGTATTCCCACTTTTGGTTGTTTAAGGCAACATAAACGTTGATCGACCTAATTTTTCCCCCCATATAGTAATTAGTAGAGGAGGCACCAAAGGACAAACACCTCATTTTACTATACTTTTTGCTATACTGACCTTCACAAATAACATGATTTTTACAAACTGAAGGCCTGTGGCAACATTGTGCCCAGAAAGTCTATTGATGCCTTTTTGTTTTCCAACAGCACGTGTTCACTTGACATCTCTGTGTTACCTTTTCACAATATTTCTCACAATATTTCAAACGTTTTTATAGTGGTATTTTGAAGACAATCAATTATAAAGGGAAAAATATAAAAATATTTTTTACCAAAAATACTCCAAACAAAAAAACACCCACTGCCTTCAAGTTGATCTCTGACTCATGACTTCCCATCAGATTTCCAAGGCTATAAATCTTTATGGGGAGGGCGAGCTCACGGTTCTAAGGAGTAACTAGGGGACGTGAACCGCAGGCCTTGTGGTTAACAGTGCAATATGCAATCGTATTATGCAAATGGAACTCCTTAGTATAATGGAAACAACTTTTATATCCACTGGGACACCTAAAATTTTGTGTGACTTGCTTTATTGCAATATTAGCTTTTTGTGTAGTTGTTCGGAGATGATCCTGCAGAATCCCCAAGGTACGCTTGCACTTTATTATATGGTGGACCCATCTACCTGGAAGAAAGAAAAACACTTTTTGCTTTTTATATCCTGGTTAACCTACAAGATAAGAAAAGAAATTCAAATGCTATCTTTCAGTCACTAGATCAGCCAATACACAACACCTATATTTTATACTTCAACAAAATATTAAAAGAACTCCTGGCCTTTAGAACAATTAAAAAAAAAGAGTTTGTGATTTGTCCTGGTTGGAGAGGACTTAAGCTTATTCAATTTAAGGAATTATGAAACAAAAATATGCTCATTCACCTTAAAGTTTCCATGGGGGACAGATTCAATGTAATACTCAAACACCTGACTGACTGTCCAGTTAGATCTTCCAAACATGCATCGTGTACTTAAAAAGAAAAAAAAAATCACCTTAGATTTTACTTATTCCTAACTTCAGGGACAGAGTTAGAGAGAGTCTTTCCTATTTCCATGGTTACCCAGGACCTGAGCCAGTCACACACACACACACAGCAACTGCTCAGAGGACATGAGGGTCTGAGCTGAAAGCACTCAAATGAAGACTGCTGCCCAGCAGGCAGCAGCCTCTCACACCTGGGGTCCTGTCTCAGTCACTAAAAAAGAGTTCACCAGGATAAAATCCCAAAAGGCTTAGTACTCATTTCCCCAAACTCTGTTACTTTCAACAACTTTCTAGCTCCAAGAAGTCGAAGTGGGCCGGGCCTTGATGGGTCAGAAATCACTTGAGATGAGCCATCCCAAAATGTCCCCTCACGCAACCCAGTTCCTGTGGGCCTCGGACTTCAGTGGGCAGTCCATGCCCCTGGGGAATCTGGTTCAACGCTGATTCTGAGTCAGTGAGCGTGGATTAGGCTCTCAGATCGCGCCTGTCTAATAAATCCCTCCAGGTGATTCCAATGTTGCAACTCTTACCACCCTTTGCCTAGCAGGGCCCTATGCAACAAACGCCCAGGGACCACAGAAGTCACTTAAGTTAGCACCACACAAAACTCTGGTCACAGGTGGTGACCAAGAAAGCCACCTAGGTGCTCTGCGTCTCCTGAGCGCGGCCACCCGGAGCTCTCGACACCTGGCAGGTGCCTGGAGCTGGGGGCGCTGGCAGGTGGCCTGCAGCCTCCGCGCCCCAGGGCGCAGCGCTCACCTTCTCCCGGGTCTTCAGGTAGCGCTGCAGCGCCTGCTGCGTGAGCTCCCCGACGCGCAGCTGGCCCTCCTTGCAGGGCACCACGATGCCCGTCCTGCCAAAGCACACGGTCACTTTCATCCTGACGCTCAGCGACCACGCCTGGGGGCCCCCCAGTCGAACAGGTGTCCAACCTCACACTCGGGGTGCAGCCCCCCACTGTCAGGGGGAGCACGGAGGCCCAAGGCACCTCCTCCCTGGCCGCTCCTGTGGACGGAGGGTTGGCGACAGCGCCGGCGGCCCCGGGGGCAAGAGGGCGGGAAGGTGGACGCGGGCGACCGCGGGAAGAGCTGCGTCCCAGGTGGCGGGCGGGCGGCCCAGGAC
>NW_006399825.1:10756334-10820765 GCF_000299155.1 Elephantulus edwardii | reverse complement strand
CCCGCGGGCCCGAGCGGGGCGTAACCGGAGCCTCGGCCCTCGGCGCGGGCGCTGCCCGGCTCTCCCCTCCGCACACACGCCGAGCTCCGGGGAATTGTAACGGGACCCGAGGGCTCCCCACCAGGGATTGAAACCGGATCTCATCAAGCACGCTCGAGGGACTCGCAGGGAGAAGGCTGGGCGACTCCCACACCTTTCAAATGAGGGGATTGGAGAAAGATTCAAGGAGAGCCAGGGAGCAGGTGCACCTCAGCACGCCGCCAAATAGTACCCCAAGGAGCAGAGGTCCCCACAACTGAGGTGCAGGGGTGGCCAAAAGGCCTGTTAGCAAGTTGTCACATGCACAGCTGCTCACCTACATTTAGGTAGCAGAGCCTAAGGAAATCTTACGGATAGTCATGGAAGCCTTCCTTTTACAGAAGAGAATTGAATAATCTGCCAAAGGGCGCACCCAGGTCCAGATATGATCGTGTATGTTAATACATATCCTTCGGAAACGTGCCTCCTGTTGTACGTTGGACTAGACCAACCAATTCAAAATACCTGTTGGCTTATGCTTCGGGCGCCGTGTATCCATCGTTGGCTTAAATCAGGGTAGCTGGAAGCATGCAAATAGCATTTCTATCATTCTTGGCTCTCACGTGGATGAGAACCTCTGCGCTTAACAAATCTGGAAGGTTGAGATTCTTTTCCACACCTTTTGTGTGAAGAATTGGATTTGGGGATGGGAAAGGATGAGCAGATAGTGGAGTAGGTTTTGCGGAAAAGAACTCGGGCTCTCAGACTCTAAACCTCCCATCTCCCCTTACAAGCAGTTTTCTCAGCAGTTGGATTCGTCCTCCCAACAAGATCTTCAGGGATACATCATGTGTTTCTCTACAAAAGGGTGTGTTCCTCCATCAAGACATGCATAAATTCAACAAATTGAACTTAAAATGTCTAGGTGTTATGACCAAGCATAAGAGATTAATGAATTTCATTTTTCATGCATTCAGCAAGTATATATTGGAATATATCTATATGTGTATACACACACACACACACACACACACACACACACACACACACTGTTGCCCCTGAATGGAATACAACGCATAAAGGCCCTGTAGAACAGAATAGAATAGTCTCATAGAGTTTCCAGTCTTCGCGGAAGTAGAGTGCCACACTTTCTCCGGCAGCGCTAAGCATCGATCTTTGGTTAGCAAGTAAATGCTTAACCACTGCACCACCCAACGGTGGGGGTTCTCTCCCCTGTCACTATAGTCCTTATGTAGGGCTGACAGTCCTTACACAGCTAAGAATGCCAAAGAATTCTACACAGACCAACCTGTCTTGAAGAAAACGTATTTAGACTCCATATTTTGGTTGCAAATCCAACATACATAGACTGAAAACCTCATTGCCCTCACCTCGGAACTGAGTCACCAGCAGGTTTTCCGGAGGCAGTAAATCACACCGGAGAGATTGTTCATTTCTTCCTCGAAGTTGCTGAGGAATTTGAACCACCAGAGAGGCACTGCCTCAGAGTTAGCAGCAAACTCCCCACAGACTATGCCACGGTAAGACAATTTCCACAGAAAATCAGACAATTCAACAGGTATGAAGGTTGAATTTAAAAACTCAAGTGATGTCATCAGAAGCCCCTGCTCCGAGCTCTTCAGTGTTGTCATTAATTCTCAAACAGGCTCTCCTTAAAGGGACATAGATGACCATTCTCAGGGCTCTAAGATTGTATGACCTGAAACTGCCTTTCTCAGATATCAATAACACCTTGATCCTGGGGAGGACTTAAATGTCCATAGTTGGGACACATACCCACTCTGTGGGAAAAGGAATTCAACAGGGAAAGGCTACTTCACCTGCCACCACCAAATCATATGACTTGAGAACAGTGGAGGAGCAGATCCTCAACCAATGTAACAACTAAAACCAAAACCCACCATGAACTATAAAAGATAGCGTCCAGTTATGGAACGAGTTATCCATCCCCCACGCCCAGTATAGGAGCTGAATTCCCAACCCTTGTACATGAAGTAGTAGGTTAAGTATGGCTAATAGGTTAACAGTTTGAATCCACCAATCACTCCATGGATGAAACAAGAGGCTGACTCTTTATGACTTACAGTCTCAGAAACTCAATAGAGGGTCACCATGAGTAGGGAATGACTTGACAACAGACAGTCTAGTGTTTTGGTGTTACATGTGTACACACACACACACACACACCCTGGTTATGCAATGGTTGAGTACTTAGCTGCTTACAGAAAGGTCAGTCATTTGAGACCATCAGCCAATTCATGATGATTTACTGAAGATTATTGTGTAATGTAGAGTTGGAACCAACCCAAAGCTCACCCTCTAGCAAGTTTTCAGGAGTAGTAAATTGCATGGGAGCAATTGTATGCCCATCCTTCTCCCATGGAGTAGCTGGTGGATTCGAACTTTGAGTCTTTGGGATTGCAGTGAACTTCCTGCTATTAGGCCACCAGCCTAAAAAACCCTAAGGGGCAGTTCCACTCTATCATATCAGGTCCTTACCCAAAACCCTTATTCATCAGAATGGACTTGACTGCATCGAAGAACAACAACTTGTGATATCAATATATAATGTATATTGCACACATAAATATATACCCATGCCAAGAAAACAAACAGGTCTGTCTTGGGGAGAAGGAAACCAAATTTCTCCTTGGAGGCTAGTATTTTGAAGCTCTATCTCACATGCTTTGGGCATGTGGCCAGGAGGCATCAGTCCTTGGAGAAGGACATCATGCTTGGAAGGGTGGAGAGACAGTGCAGGAGAGGAAGACCCTAGAGGAGATGGATTGACACAGTAAGTGGGGCAATGAAGGCAGGTATGTCAGAGTCTGTGAGACTGGCTCACAACAGGACAGGCTTCAGAGCTGTCATACACAGAGTAACTATGATTTGCAGGTGGCTCGATGGCATATTACAACATGCATCCTATATTGTTATTCTTGTGTGTACATTTTAGTCAATTATGTATTTATATCATAGTTTCATTTATAACTAACTTTCAAGAAAGATGTCGTATAATTTACCTTTTAGAAATAAGGAAACAGAGGACAGGGAATGTCAGTCACTTGCTGAAGATAACATTCCTAGAAAGTATCATAACCTAGATTAGAACCCAGTTAGTCTAACTCTAGAATTTGTGTGGTAACTGATGTGTTGCAGAGTGATAAACAGAGTGAGCAAATAAATAATCCTGTGTGTTAAGGGTTGGCCATTACTTTCAATATTGGGAATTCTGTGAACATAATGGTTTTTCTCTGGGTAGAATGATGGAACAAATATTTGCAGCTGATGGACTAACTGCCTGTTTCTCTCTTCCGTGCCCCTTGCCATCGTTTGTTTTGGGGTGGGGATTTTTGTTTTCTGTTTGTTTGCTGTGTTGAGTTTTCTCCCTTCACAGTTGCTCCAGACTCAATAGTTTTCATTCCTCTTCCTGTATGTAACTCCCTCTAAGCCTGATTTAGCTAGCCCCTCCCCAATGCCAAGAGCCCTGGTCTGGACTTCTGACTTTCAGAAACCCTTATTAACTGACGAAAGACACCCACACTTTCCAAGTGGGACCCCCAGAAAGACTGGAATTGGTTCTATGGGATGAAACAGAGGTCACACCATTGTTAGATGAAGGAAGAACTGGAGCTAGGCTTTGATGTGAACAATGCATTGAACATTCCTGCACACCATGGAGTGAACTTTTATGACCTGAAGGCAGTAATTATGAAATGAGCCTAATGTTTACTCTTCATGTTTATTAAATAGCCAGATTTAATTTGTTATTCAGTCTCATCACAGCATACATAAAAATAATTTATTATATATTAAGAAACGGTACAAAAGAACACAGTTGCAACACACAACACAGTCATTCATGCCAAGTAAATTTCTAAATCAATATTTCATGCCCCATGGGACATCCTGGGCAGAAGACAATAGATAACTTGCCTTGATTGAGTAATACTAGAAGATTGTCGGCCTGGGTTCCATTTTCTTGTTTTGTCTGTTGATGGGTAAATATTGTCTGTGATGTGAGATTTTCCCATTGACTATCCAACATCTTAGCAGGCTTTGGAATAGCTGATGGTGCAGTAATACTGACCATTGATATTAAATTCTCCACCCTGGGAGAAAATATTACTAAGATGTCAAGTATCATTAGGTGTGCAATGAATAAAAAAAATTATACTTTTTAACCAGTAATCCATGCTATTGTTTTACACAATTAAAATACTTTACCCTTTTAGACAATTATCTATAACAAGTACTATTTATCACAAAAAGTAATTAAATTAGAGATAATCTTTTTTAAAAATTCTTGGTGCAATTGATACAATAAATCATAATCTTAGCTTCTTTCTTTTTTTTTTATACTAGTTTATTTACAAAATTTAAATACATTGTTTTCCAGAACAGATTCTTCCAATTTCATGATGCACATGTCAGAGTGATAGTTTAAGAGAAGAAACAGAAAAAATGGGTATGAAATTTCATATTTATGAGAAAAATTCCACTTGGGAAACAGTATTTATCCTTTTGTCCTACCAATGCCCCATGGTGTAGATTTTCTGGTTGCTTCTTTGTCAACAGTTACTTTAACTCTCCTTAGAGTCCAAAACCAACACTTCACACTCTAACAGAATTCAATAAACATTGTGAGCTCCTGATTTTTGCAAGATCCCTATTTATACATAAAGAACTCATAAGTCTATATCCTTCTTACACTGAATTCTGCTGCATAGATATAGATGTACTGCCCTGATAATGTTGTTGTTATGTGCCGTCGAGTCACTTGAGACTCATAGCGACCCTGCGTACAACAGCCCTAAACTTGGCTCTGTCCTGTGCCAGTCGCACTATGACTCTCCTACCCCGATTACCCCAGTAACTGAATCAATCCACCACATAGAGGGCCTTCCCCTCCTGTGCTGTCCCTCCACCCTCCCAAGCATGATGTCCTTCTCCAAGGACCAGTCTCTCCTTACAACATGTCCAAAGTATGTTAGACGAAGCCTCAGAATCCTTGCCTCCAAGGAGCCACCCAGTTAAACCCTTTCCAGGATGAATCTGCTTGTTTTCCTAGCAGTCCACAGTACCTTCAGTACTCTTTTCCAGCACCACAGCTCAAAGGCATCAATTCTCCTTCTATCCTCCCTGGTCATTGTCCAACTCTCTGATGCATAACAAGTGATTGCGAAGACCATAGCCTGTATCAGATGCACCTTAGTCTCCAGAGAGACACCATTGCTCTTCAGTACTTTGGAGAGGTCCCAAACAGCAGACTATCCCATGACAATGCACCTTTTAATTTCCTGGCTGCTGGTGCCAAGAGTGTTGACCGTGGAGCCAAGCAAACTAAAGCGGTGAACAATCTCATTCTCTTCACCATCCATCCTGATGCTGCCAATTGGCCCAGTGGTGAGAATCTTTGTCTTCTTGACATTGAGCCTCAATCCATATTGGAGGATGCAGTCCTTGACCTTCTGCAGCAGGCGTTTCAGGTCCTCTTCAGTTTCAGCCAGCAGGGTTGTGTCATCTGCATAACTCAGATTGTTGATAGATCATCCACCAGTCTTGACCCCACATTCCTCCTCATAGAGCCCAGCCTCCTGGATAATCTGTTCTGCATACAGGTTGAAAAGGTATGGAGATAGGACGCATCCCTGGCATACGCCCTTCCCAATTTTGAACCATGCAGTGTTTCCTTGCTCTGTTCTGATGACTGCCTCCTGGTCTTCCTAAAAAAAACAAAAAAAAAAAATCTGAGTTATAGAATGGATGTTTTCTTTTAAAAAGAGTCAGCCAAGTATAAGGAAACTCTTCCAATTATGTTGCATGAAGTTGCTGTTGCTATGTGCCATCCAATTGACTATGACTCATACAACCCTATGAACAACAGATTGAACTCTTGCCCTAGTGTGCACCACTCCCAGGATCTCTGACTTCCTGGAGTGAGTCTACTGTCACAGCCCTATGTCAATCCATGATGTTGAGGGTCTTTCTCTGACAATCCACCTTTCCCAGCATGATGTCTTTTTTCCAAAGACTACCTCCTCCTGATAGCATGCCCAAGTATGTGAGACAAACTTCCTCCATCCTTGCCTGTAAGTAGCCGTGGCCGTACTTCTCTCAGACAGATTTAAGCTGCATTGAGAGTTGATAATTATTTACATCTCTTTCCTTATGATGCCATCTTCTTCTCTGAAGATTACTGGGGTCCGGGAATACTGAATGTAGGAATAAGTCCTCTAAGATAGCTCCAGGTCTTTTCACTTGTAAACTTCTGTGACATTTGATAAGGGGTCAAGGACAATGCTTAGGAAAGATCTTTGTCATCTGAGGTGAGCTCCTGAATTGAGGTGACGTTGCAATCATACATTCCATTCTCAATTTCTGCTCATTCTGCCCAAGACCTTCTGCTGCCGTTCATTTATATCCCTTTACTTAGAAAGGTTACAGTGCTAAAATGCAAGGATGTCACTTTAAAGACTAAAGTGCACCTGATCCAAGCCATGATAATGTCAGTTCTTGGTTTGCAACTGAAAATTGGAAAATGAATAAGAAAGATGGAGGAAGAGTTGATGCTTTTGAAGTGAGATATTCCCCAAGAGTGTTGGATGCATCACAGACTACTAAAAGAACAAACAAATCTGTGTTGGAAGAAGTTCAACGAGGGTACTCCTTAGAGATAAGGATGGTGAAACTTTGTCACACATGCCTTGGGCATTTTGTCAGAAAACACTAATCCTTGGGAAAATACATTATGCTGGGAAAAGTGGAGAAAGTAAGACTATATATATTCCTTTTACTGGTTTTCATACAATCATTCATATACATTATACTTCTTTCATGTACACTGTGTTTTATACAAGATTTCATTTCTATTATTTTATATAATAATTAATATATATTTTATTCCATATAAACAATTACCATTGATCTTTGCATATTATTACCCCATTTTTTCCTCACTAAATGTTACATATTCCTTTACCCCCCTTCCATCTGCTCACAAAATTCTACTATTCTAATGATTTCTTTCTTCTTTTTTCTTCCCCTTCCTCCTCTCCTGGTCCCCTTTAGATGTCCAGCCACAATGGAATGTATGAAGAAGCTGTGGTACATTCACACAATGGAATACTATGTAGTTCAAAGGAACAATAATTTTATAAATGGTTACCTAACTTGGGAGGGACTGGAGAGCATTATGCTGAGTGAGCTAAGACAGTCCCATGAAGACATAATAAAGCCATTATTGTAGAATAAGCATGAGGATCCAAGAGGGGGAGGGTGGGAGCAGAGGGGGAGGCTAAGTGGGAGGGGAAATTAATCATGGGGTCGTACAATGTGATGGGGGCGGTTTAGGGAAATGAGAAGGTGAGAAGGAACCAGTGTGAGAAACAATGTATTTGAATGTTTTTATTTTATTCTGATTTATTTACAAAGTTTGGATATATTATTTTTCACAGAAGATCCTTCTCTTTTCCTTCACTCCACCCACCTATCACATTGTGCAACCCTATGATTGAACCCTACCCCCATACCCATCCTCACCCCTCTATTTCCACCCTTCCGCCCTTGCATTGGATCCTCATACTCATTCCACAATAATGATTTTTTATGGTATTTGTCCTCGTGGGACTGAGTTAGTTCACTCAGCATAATGCTCTCCAGTCCCTCCCAGGTTAGGTAATAATTTACAAATGTATTGCTCCTGCTTGCTGCATAGTATTCCATTGTATGAATGCACCACAGCTTCTCAATCCATTTGTTTGTGGCTGGACATCTGGATTGTTTCTATGTTCTTGTGATGACCATATTAAAATTTCATAAATAAACTAGCATAATAAGAAAAAAGATGGATAACTGAGTAAAATGTGTATAAATGTTCAAAAGATAGTAAGACCTTTAACGAGATAGACTGACACAACGTAGGGTAGTGAACCATTGTGGGGAGGACAAGGTTTCAGTTTACTGTTTGTAGGGTCACTATGAGTCATAGTCAACTCAACAGTACAGAACAAGAAGTCTGGATACTTCACTATTTAAAAGTGTTACCACTATAGCTTGTATACTGGTGATAGACCTAGAGGTAACTTGTTTTTGCTGTGAAGCTGAACACTGTGACACTGATGTGTCAAATGTGAGAAGGGTTACCTACAGTGAACAGTAGACAGTGTTTGGTGGAGCTCCCCGATTAAAACAAGCTTGGAAGCAGGAGTGGCATCCATTTCCATAACAGCTTGCCTCTGAAAACCCTATGAACCTGGAAAAAGAAAGGAAGTTATACACTGTCCAGGTCTTTCACTCATAGGGTCTCTGGGAGTTGCTTACAACTCGACGGCACTTAACAACAACAGCAGCATAGAGAGAGATCAGTTGGCTTAGTGGACAGAAAGTGATGCAACCAAGCCAAAGGTGGGTGACTACTCTGTGGCCCTCAGGCTTGTCTTTGTTTTTGGTGAAACATTCTGCTAGGTTAGCTATAGCCCTGGTCTGTTCACTTACTGTACAGAGGTAACTCGTGGTTGCGGTGAGGCTGAACTCTTTGACACTAACGTGTCAAATGCAATAATGGTCACCCATGGTGGACAGTGTTTGGTGGAGCTCCCTGATTAAAACAAGCTTGGAAGCAGGAGTAGCATCCACTTTCATAACAGCTTACCTCTGGAAACCCTATGAACCTGGAGAGAGGATGAAAGTAACACGGGTGTCCAGGTCTTTTGTTCATAGGGTCACTATGAGTCGCATACAACTCAACGGCATTTAACAACTTAACAACAACAACAACCCATCACCAATAAGGTAATTTTTAGTAAACTTCACTGTCTTCCCTTTTTACTCTAAGTAACATACTTAGAGCACCCAGTATACAATAAGTAATATGTATTTATCAATAAAAGCTTTTTTCTCTCAAAATGAATTTCTTTCCTAAAGCTTTTATTCCATTTAATACCTTTTCTAAATGCTACTCTTTTTTTTTAGAGGAGGGGCTCTGAAATTACTTGCCTAGAAATAACAAATCTAATAATATTGCAAATATCAAGATAAGACTGTTGTATTTTAGGAATCAAGAGAAAACCAGCTTAATTGAAAACTCAATGATTCAGGTAAAGAGGCAAGAAATTAGATGGAAAAGGCTGTCTTCTGGAGCCCTTCTGGAGGACTGAGGCATTAAAGATGATGAAAAGAGGAAGGCACCAGAGATCTTTTGGGATGAATTAAGGAAGATAATCTTTTTGGAGGACTCAGAAATAATTTGGGATTCTAGTTCAGACAATTACTTAAGAAGAGACATTATGAAGTAAAGCTAAGCAATTCTGGAAAGAGATAAAGATGTCTTTGACTGGTAACGAAAATACTTTTTCAACCTCAAATATTTTGTTTGATATACTTGTGGAACAAGCAGGTAGAGCTGTTCAGTCAACTGGAAAGACATGGTATTTATTTAGAACTGAGAAGCATCTATTTTAGTTGGACTCATCAGAATAGATGAGGCTTATTCAAAGATGGTGGTTCGAATAGAACCCCCTAGGACTTAAATTATAATCCTGGATAATTCCAATATTTAAAGAGCGGGCATGTGGGGAGAGAGAAGAGAGAGATGTCTAAGAAGCTGTGCAGGTGTCTGATGGTGCATTGTTCATTATAAACTATTGCCTATGCAAGGATCTGTCACTATCAAAGAAATGGTAGGAAAGGGTAATGCTGGCCTAGTGAAGACACAAAGGTTTGGAGCAGGAAATTGAATGTTGAAAAAGGAAAGCAAGATAACTTGACTGGAACAGATAGGCTTCAGTGGAGCATAACATAGGATATAAAGGTTATAAAGATATAAGAAGAAGGAAATTATTAAGGGAAAAGAGTTAGAGAGGGCTATGAAAATGGAACTAAAGTGTTTGAATCTAATATACCAAAGCAGTTTTCAAACAAAGGAGTATAACATGGATAAGATAGCAGACCACCAATATTTGGTGGTTACATATTTAAAGAATTGGAGTGAAAAATGACTGAACACTGAACAGAACCCAAAAAAGGATTTTGGAGTAAATTTAAGGCTAAATTTAAATGAAACATATTATATTTCTATAAAATGGTGTCACTGTTTAGTTGCTGTTGTTAGGTGCCATTGAGTTGCGTACGACCCATAGCAACCCTATGAACAACAGATCTGAACCCTGTCCTATCTTGTGCCATCCTCACACTTGCTGCCAGTGTGCCAGTCACTGTGTCAGCCTACCTGGTTGAGGGTCTTCTCCTCCTTCACTGTCCCTCTGCCTTTCTGAGCATCATGTCCCTTTCTAAGGAATAGCCCCTCCTAGCAATATACCCAAAGTATGTGAGACAAAGACATCATCTTTGCCCCCAAAGACCACTCTGGCTGCACCCTATCCTAGACATATTTGTTTGTTCCTTTGGCCATACATGGGATGTTCAGTACCCTTCTCCAACACCACAGCTCAAAAGTGTCAAGTCTTCTTCAGTCATCCTTATTCATTGTCCAGTTCTCAAATGCATAACAAGTGATTGGAAAGACCATGATCTGGATCAGATACACTTTAGTCCTCAAACTGACATTATTCCTCAGTAACTTGGAAAGGTCCTTAACTGTGGCCTCTTGCTTGAAGCAGCTGAAGTGCTGGTTGGTATAAATGTTTATGTGCCAGACTATGTACAGAAAAGTTGGCTCACCATGCAGTGCTCCTCTGCCCTGTTCACACAGCAGCCTCCTGGTCCAGGTCTATGTTCTGCATGAGAACAATTAAGTGTTCTGAGAGTCCCAATCTTCTTACTGTCAGACACATCTTGTTATGATCCACACAGTCAAATGTCTTTTTATAGTCAATAAAACACAAATAGATATTCTTCTGGTATTCCTTACTTTCAGCCAGGATCCATCTGGCAGCAGCAATGATGGTGCTATAGCCTCTTCTAAATCCTGCTTGAATTTAAGGTAGTTCCCTATCTATGTACTGTTCTAGCTGTTTTTTAATGACCTTCAGCAGTATTTTGCTTGAATGTGATATTACTTATTTTGTTCAGTAGTTTCTACACTCAGTTAAATCACCTTTATTAGGAACGGGAACAAATATTAACCTTTTAACATCCCTTGTCAAGACAGTGTTCCTCCAAATTTCCTGACATAGATTGGTAAGTGCATCCAAGACTGCACCTGTTAATTAAAACAAGTCAATTGGTATCCCATCAATTCTTGGTGCCTTATATTTTGCCAATGCTTTCAACTAACATCCTTGGTACCAGCAGTCAGGAAACAAGGAGACTCAGTGCACTGGGAAAATCTGCCATTAGGGACCTCTCCAAAGAATTATGGAGTAATGATGTCAATTTGAGGAGTAAGGTGCATCTGATTCAGACCATAGTCTTTTCAATCATTTGCTATGCATCTGAGAGCTGGATGATTAATAAGGATGACAGAAAAAGTATTGACACCTTTGAGCTGTGGTTGGAGAAGAGCACTAAATATCCCATGGATGGCCAAGAGAACAAATAAATGTATTTTGGAGAGGGTGAGGCCAGAGTGCTCTTTGGAGGAAATAATGATGAGATTTTGTTTTACATTCTTTAGGTATGTTGTCAGGAGGGGCTATTCTTTGAAGAAGGGCATGATGCTGGGAAGGGTGGACGGTCAGCGAAGGAGAGAAAGATCCTCAGCCAGGTGGATTGACGTGTGACTGCTACAATCAGTTCTAGTGTGTCCAAAAGTCTAAGAATGGAGCAGGATAGAATAGGTTCAATTCATTTGTTCATAGGGTCACTATGAGTCATACTCAACCCAATAGCACCTAAAAACAACAACTAATATACACCTTTACGTACTTTGGGCATGCCAACGGGATAGGTTATTCCATGGAGAAAGGCATCGTGTTTGGGAAGGCAGAGGTACAGAGAAGGAGAGGGGAAGAGCCACAACCAGGTGGTGCACGGTGACTGCAGCAATGGGCTTGCATATGTCAGAGATTGTGAGGATGGCATAGGGTTGTTTCAAGGTGTACTTTACTTAATGGCACCTAACAACAGTAACAACAGACCCGCAACAAGATGGCTTGGCACGGTGACTGCAGTACATATGATGGAGATGATGAGAATGGCATAGAATAGAAAATAGTTCAGATCCATTGGTCATAAGGTCACACTAAGCGTAATACTTGACTTGATGGCAACAATCTATGTTATGAAGAGGACACAATCTTTCTTGCCAAAATTGAGGAGGACCTGAAGCATTTGCTGCAGAAGGTCACGAACTGAAGTCTTCAATATGGATTGAAGCTCAACATCAAACAAAAGTTCTCCCCAGTGGACCAACTGGCAGCTGCATGATAGAAGGAGAAGATATTGAGCTTTCAAACAAGCTGTCAGGAAATTTAAAACTAATTGCATTGCGAATATCTGCTGTCAGGGACCTCTCCAGAGTGCTGAAGAGCAACAGTGACAGTCTAGAGAGGAAGGTTTGCCTGATTCAGGTCATGGTCTTTGCAATTACTTGCTACGCATCAGAGAAATGGATAACTAAGGATTCCAGAAGGAGAAGCAATGCCTTTGAGTTGTGCTGGAGAAGAGCATTGAACTCGAATTGCCAAGAGAACAAACAGGTCTGTCCTGGAGAGGGTAAAAACGGGTTGTTCCTTGGAGGCAGGGAAACTCTTTTTCACATACTTTGGGCAAATGGTCAGGAGGGACCAGTACTTGAAGAAGGACATCATGCTTGGAAGGGTAGAGGGACAAGGCAAGAAAGGAAAATCCTGGATGAGATGATTGACACAGTAAATGGGGTAATACAGATAGGTGTGTTGGAGACACAGAGTTTGACTCAGGATAGGGCAGAGTTCAGAGCTACTGTTCATAGGATCACTATGAGTCACAGTTGACTAGATTGCATATAACAACAAACAGGTTATTACATGGTTGATGGAAAAATTCAGAAGCCAATCCAGAAATGGCAAAGTAACCTAGATATTAACCAGAGGAAAACTGCTTCTTTCTCTAGGGATGGTGAGTTGGAGGGAAGAGATAGTATTGCCAGCACACAGGAGTTAAAAGTACAGCAGAAATGCCTGGTAGAAGCTGGGAATATGAAGAAAGTTACTGTCCAGAAGGGAACTGGAACTCTGACGAAGAGTTGCAGAAACCATGAAGAAAATATAGGCAAAGTGAGGGAAGAAGACCCTGTGGGTTTCTACCCCTCTCCCTTTCTTTACAAATTGTCTTCGAGTACCTCAACTAACTGGAAGTCATTGACAAGAAGGGTAAGGAAGTATCTGAGAACAATCAATGACTGTCTCAAAAGTTCTTCCCAGGTGGGATTCGAAAACAATTCATGTTCTTCTTGTCGTGTATCATAGAGTCAGAACCGACCCATAACTGACCTTCTGGCGGGTTCTCAGAGACAGTTACTCACACTGGAGGAGATTGCCCATTCCTCGCCTGCAGAGCAGCTGACGGCCTCAAACCTCGTGCCTTCAGGATTGCAGCGCAGCTCCTTGCCACTCATAGAATGTTTAAATCTCAGAAAAAACTTTGCATGTAGGAAACTCACTGAAATGTTGATAGTTACAGAAAGGCTTCAGGCTTTTTGTTCATAGGATCCCTACAAGTAGTGCTTGACTCCGGCAATCAACAAAAACATTTGGAATACTCATTAAAATAAAAATTTTGCTAGCTTAAGCAGGAGTGGCATCCACTTCCTAAATAACATGCCTCCAGAAACTGTGTGAACTTTGATAAATGTTGATAGTTATAGAGGGGCTTCAGGCCTTTTGTTGATAGGGTCGCTGTGAGTCGTGCTCAACTTAAATGCAATCAACAACAACATCTTAAAGTTAGGCTTTTTTAAAGAGAAAGAACATCTACATTTTGGTGAGTAAAACATAATAAGCTGTTGATAGCAAAAATAAATTTTAATTTCCACCATTCTTCAGATAATTAAAAATATATTCTACTTTTGATCATCATAAAACTTAAAGGAAGAGGTTCTCATAGCTGTGATTACAAGGACTAGAAGAAGCAAATTCAAAAATCCTATTAATATTAAATGTTGATATTGTGTAACTACAATATCTGATAATATTTCATTTATTTCTTATGCTGTAACTTTCTACACTAATCCAAGAGATTTGTGGTACAAGCTTTGAAAGACAATTTGAGTTTAAAGTTGTGAATCCTGTGTATAAAATTATTTAAGAAAGCCATTAATTCTTCACTACACATGTAGATGAATTATAGTAAGTGTAATTTTTATTTAACAGTATTAGAAAAACTAGACATAATTGGTATTTTTTCCTCAAAGAGGTATACTCTGGTTGTTTAATATAGATTTATTACAACTTTTTGCAACTATCATCATACTCCTTTTTATATGATTAGACCATAAAGACAATACATAAATTATATGCAATAACATTAGAACCCCACATAAATTTTAATAAAAATACCAATTTATTGAGCACAGTTGATATATTGATATGTGTAGTTGTGATTGCTAACTAAATCAGTGAGCTTCATGTAGATTCAAGTTTTCTTACTGTATTCCTCTGCTCAAAGAAGCAAGATGAAATTCTTTGAAGAGCTGTTGATTAAACCAAGACCAGCTTTTGGTTCAAGAGCAGCCATTCAGAGGTTGTTGTTGTGATGTGGTGTGTAGTTGGAACCAACTGATTGATCCTCTAGCGGTTTTTCAAATCACATGGAAGGAGATGGTTTGTCTTTCTCCCTCTGAAGAACTGGTGGGTTTGAACACCTGTCTTTGAGTTGCTTTCCAGCACAATTTCTTACCCATTAGGCCATCAAAGCTCCCTAGAAGCAGCGTGTAAGGAAGCACACAGACACTTTGTCTTAAGGCTAATCAATTCTGAATGATCATTTCCATTACAGCAGATTTACCCTCCCCACAACTGCATATAACACTCTTAGAAATCTTACTTTCTTCATTTCTACAAATGAGTTGCTTTGGAGTATACTCTGAAGTAAATTTCTATATATGAAACTCTAATTCATTGCTTATTTTCCAGAGAATTCAACCTAAAGCATTATATAGTAAAAACCGTTAAAAGCTCATAGATATAATCTTTTGCATATAGAGGAGGGTTCAGATACTGAATGACCATCAATTTAAAGATAAAATTAATATATTTTAAAATGGAATAATACATTGTAAATGTTATCAGTTATTAACTCTTTCACAATTCATTAGATATATGTTGCTCACCAGCATTGCTAGCCTCTCAGGTTTTTGTGAGCAGCTGTTAGTTAGGTATCCTCTACCACTGCTGCCTGGTGAGAATTTGTCTTCTGTGTAAATCTGAAGAAATGCAATTTACCTCACAAATCTTTCCATCAAAATGCCTTTGGCACATATTTGTCCCATGACATTCCTAGCCCCAAATTTTTCCTTGAATTAAACATGCCTTCCTTACTGAAAATACATGATGTCAGCAAAAAATTCAAAGGAGAAAATAATTTACGAATTAAATGATGAAGGAAGGCAGGATGGCTGAAAACACAGAGCTGATAATAACTCAGTAATGTTGCCTCATATTGACCTAGAAAAATGGGCAAAACTTCTGTTTTCTGAGAAACTAAGAAAAGTATCTAAAAGCATGGAAAAGTCAACCTGAACTTCCAGAATCCTAGGAAGAAAGTCTCAAAAAGCACATTCCTGATGTATTGGACCTTTCTAAAAATGAGTGAATACTGGAGTCTATTCCAAAATACAGCCATATTGTTAAAACAAAATATACTTTATAGTACCCTAGGTTGTCACAGCAGATAGAACAGCATTTAGGGCTCTTGTACATAGGGTCGCTATGAGTTGCAAGCGACTCGATGGCACATAACAACAACAATCAAGTGAAACATTTTGTACCCAGCTCTTTAACTCAAATATGAGATGCAAATCCACTTATTATTTCAACTTCATCAGGGCAATGTCTTTTCTTCTATATTAATTTTACAGTAATTTGAAAATCAGAATTACCTAAACGGGTATATACAAACAAAATGCTATCTGCTCAACTTTATAAGATAGACTAGAGGAATTACTGTGAATATGATCACTGGGCAACTACTATGTGTTAGGTTTTGCTTTAGGATAAACAGTGTTTAAAAAGAGATTCAAGACCTCTACTTTTTTTGAGATTATTTTTTCTAAGGAAAAATCCAAGATCATCAGTATGTGGTCAAGAATCAGTGCAGATTGTCATAGCAATGTTGGTGGGACTGGCAGTAAGCCTTCTTCATGCAAGGTCAAGCCACTTCTGTCCGAATGGGATTTTGGTCCATTCATCAGCTTTTCATACACTTCAAAGAAATACTCATAGCACATTTTCAGTGATGAAGGAAGACTGACGAGCAATGATTTATTTCTAAGTCTATAATTTTCATCAAATTTAAGCACTAAAAGTAGTGAGCTATAGAATCAACTCGTCATTCAACTCTCAGACTTCTCTTTTGTTCAAATACTTAGCATGTGCAATGAAAACTTGCATTTTGTCTTGACCTTGAGAGTATTTGTTAAGAGTAGGGACCCTCAAAAAATCTGCTAAGTTGCAGGTTTTTTGTTGTGGGGTTGGTTGTTGTGTTTGGTTTTTTTTGTTGTTGTTGTTTTTAGTCACTCCTTAACTTATGATTTAGGTGAATAATGAATTCATCTGTCTCTTCTATTTTACATCTAGTTCTGATAACTTTTTCTTCCCTTTGTGAAGTAAAATAAAATTTAATCTTGAAGAGATCTATCTTGGACTTTTTCTTAGCGATTTGAGTACATAAACAGTTCACTAAGGACCACATAGGTAGTTCACTAAGTTTTCAAAATGAGTTTTTATTTTATTGCAAATGGCCTCACATAAAACCTCTGGATTTAGACATATTTACATATATTCAATGACTGTTGCAGTCTAGGATCTAGGAAGAATCAGATACTCCATTGGAATTGGCTTAATTATTGAGACCTTAATAAATAGATCAACTTCAGGTTTGGACAGCTTAAGCCAACCAAACATTGGATGGTTTAGGAGGAAATTAGTAATAATGGGAATATGTTACCTACTCAATGCGGAGGGATATGGAAACAGCCACCTGCTCAGAGGTATAGAGCAAGCAGAGGTAAAACCAATATGCAACAAGAAGGGAGCTGATGGGGTATACACGTACCTCATCTGATGTCCTGCAGGTTCTTTCTAACGGAAAGGTAAAAGGCAAACTTATCTGAAAGTCAATTTTCTGAACCAACAGTAGAGTGGGCAAAGGTGGAGGGTAAAACTAGGATAGGAAATTAGCATGTCCCTGACACTCTGGTTCTCTTTACCCTCCTAAACTTAATCCCATCCGTCAAGATAGTATAAAGTACATTCAGGTTTACAAAATATCTTCGTTGATACTTGATCCGTCAATACACATGACTTTGCATACTAAAATCATTAATTGCTCTTGAAGCTCTCAGGCTGGAAAGGTTATAGACCTGTACCAACTATAATGAATTTCTAGGAAGGTTTAAAATGTTCGCCTATTCTTCTGAAGTAATTTTTGTGGTGCTGTATAACCAAAATTCTGTGCAAAATAACTCTCAGTATTGTGATTAGAAGAGCGACTTAGTGGTAAGGAGTTGCACTACCAACTCAAAGGCATACAGTTCAAATCCACCAGTTGGTCCATGGAAAAAAGATGGGCAGGCTCATCCCATGAGATGTACTACCTATGAAGACCCAATAAAGAGTCAGCTATGAATTGGTTCTGACTCAACAGTACATAACAAAAATAACATAATTAGATTAAGACCTCTTACCTGAAGGACTCTTCTGTTTGAATTTACTGTTTCATTTTTCCTGAAATTGTTATTTCTCTATCTTTAGAAAATACTAAACTAACTAAAGTCAGATGCTGGACTCACAACACAGAATAGAAAATATAAGAAGTATCTGACTTATGAACAACTACAAATTATATTTAAAAAGCTATTAACAGGCAGGTAGAGAGTATCCTCCTAGAGTTTATGTTCTCAACTCCTAACTCGTAGTGAATAACAATTGAGAATTGATTTGTAGACTCAAGACTGAATTTTTTATTTCTTTTCTGAAGATCTTTTCAGTCTTGACAACAGTCACATCAATATACTGTAATTTTTTTTAAAAAAGTGCCACTTTTTAAGATTGCTTAGGAAGACATGTTCAGTACAGAAGTGACCTTAATATCCACTATTTCTTTAACATCCCTAGGAAATCATCTTTTATCTCGGTACAGTTGATCTCTGGAGGTTAGAGCAAACCAATCAGTATAAAATAAGGCATCGAAGATCTAGATGCCTCCTCCACTTCCATATTACTGAAAAATATTGGAAGATTTCCTCTTGTTACAAAAGAACTTAAAACATATCAAATTTGGAAAGTGTTTTGAAGCTATGTAAGAAACATATTACAGCAGCTTAAAAGACAGAAAGAAGCTAAGCCAATCAACCTGGAAAAAGGAAGACCAGGATCATTGAAAGTAACCCCAGAATCATAACCGGTAAAGGGCTGGCTAATGAGCTTCCCCTAGATTAAGTTTCAATCAAAAGATCAGAGTACCTGTGGAGTCAAAGCATGACAATTAGCATGCTTAAAGCTATGGGGAAAAAAACAATGGTATTAGCATATCTAAGAGAAAAAAGTACAATCAGAAAACCCTCTGAACAGCCTGGTTCAGAGGGAGAGGACTTGGAACTTGGCTTGTCTGACTTAAGCTCTGAAAAAGAAGAAAGAACTGGACCAGAGATCCTAGTCATCTATTTACCCGGAGCTTTTCTGAGCAGAGGAAGAATCTATTTCAAGCACTCTTTACTGAAGAACTCTTCATTAAGAAAACCTAATTTCCTTTTGTTTGCACTTAATATTCACTAAGAAATCTCAACTGCAAGTTGCTTTTCCATCTGTTTGCCTCAGGGAAAACATGTGAGATCCAAATGCCACACCATGAATGCCTAGTCTAAGTCCTGCCTTGAAGCCTTATGTATGCCTGGGTTCCAAAGTAGTAGGAAATTAGACAAGTTACTTAATCTTTCTGTTTCTTTAAAAACTCAAGGCCGTAGTTTTTGAACTGCTGATAGCTGACCCTCCAGCAGATTTTTGGGGGCTGTCAATCACATAGAAGCAGGTTGCCCAGCTTTCTCCCTGGGAGCTGCTGGTGGATTTGAACTGCCAGAGTGGTGCCATTATTGGTGTAATTCCCCACCCTTTTAATGATAGTGCTGCTGGTTAAACAAAGGGTCCTTCCTGCTAGTCCCTGCTTCAGCTGAATACACAAAGACAGAAGTGGAAAATCCTGGTGTGCTTTATTCGCAGATCTGGAAGGCAGTGAGGTATGTCTCCAAGACTGCCATACCCTCCTCCATGCAGTGAGGGTTCTTATACTCTTTCTATACACTACTCTATTTACTATACAATTACCTCTTTCATGGTTCAATGGCTCTCCCATTGTTACAGTTTCTCACATCACATGCTGATATGTGACTATGCCTTAGCCTTTAAAACAATGTCAATGGTGTAGTTGAAAATGTTTTCTTAAAGATACATTATCTTCTTATAAGGTAGAAGATAATAACTTTTGGGTCCTTTGATCTTAAATAGAGACTTACACTACCATACAAAATTATCTATGGTATTAATTTAACTAAATGCTAAGAATATGTACATGGGTCATTGTTCTTGTTACTAAATTCCATCAAGTCAGAACTCATAGCTGACCCTCCAGAGGGTTTTCAGAGGCAGGAAATAGCATAAGAGAAGATTCTTGCCTATGCTTCTCACGCAGAGCAGCTGCAGCTCAGCTTCTTACACCTCGGCTGTATGCAGGGGAAAGTCAATCACTAGGGACAGTTGAATAAAGAATTCAAAAAGGGAAAAACTCAAACTCTGAAGCACATTGAGAAAAAGTTACTTGGTAACAAATGGGAAGGATTTTAAACGAAATACTTGAAACCTATTAATAGTCTTCCCTCAATAGAATATATTAGGATTGCTGTCAAAATAGATTTAAAATTTTAAAAATTTACAACAATGTGTTGCCTCCAGAAACTGTATAAACTTTGATAAATGTTGATAGTTGTAGAGGGGGTTCAGGCCTTTTATTCATGGAATCACTATGAGTCATGCTGACTGGAAGACAAACAACAACAACAACAATTTTATTGTTATTTTTATTTTGTTACATTAAGCTAGTTCCCAATCTTTTGTTATTTGGAGCCACTGAAAAGACCGGATATCTAGACACAGCTGACTGGTCCGGAACTATCCCCATGACCAGCACATTTTTATCTCTCGGGTGGGTTATCATTGCTGAATTTTGGAATAGAAAACACACGGAGTTTTTCTTAGTCTGGATGTTCCAATGGAACATGTTCCGCAAAATGTCACTATTGTCCTTTGTCACTGAGTTGGACCCAGCTCTTGGCTGATCCTCTGGTGGGTGTTCGGAGGTCATACGTTGCCTGAGGAGGAGATTGTTAATCTTCCTCCCATGGAGCAGCTGGGAGATTTGAACCACATGCTTTGACTTGGCAGTACCACTCTTTACTACGAGGCCATCAGGGCCACACACAAACCTCTAATGAGAGGACATAAGTGACTGCACATAAGGGGAATTTTCTAACACTTGCATCTGTGTCTTCCCCGTGGAAAGCCAGAAATCTGTACTGAGCCACCATTGCCTTCACTGAAGTTGTTTACCTAACATAATCCTTCACCATTTAGAGGCAATAACGAAATAGAATCTGCTGTGAGGCAGCTTTTTAGTCTCCTCACTAGTCTTTCTCCCCTGACCTTCATCCTGATGGGAAAAACTTAGATTCTGAGGAGAGAGATATGAGACATGAAAATCTTGGGGATGAGTATGCTGTGCACATGTAATGTTTTAGTACTCAAATCACTTTGCCCACACACCAAGGTCAAAGTCCAGTCTATGAGAAAGTTTATTTACAGAGGTGTGTCTAGCATCTGGGCTAACTTAGCTAAAGGCAGGATGAAGTACAAAAGTGTTGGCAACCCTGAGATTAGAACAAGGAAGGTGAAAACTGGAACACAAAAGTGATACTAGGGGAGGAGGGGGAAGCGATATTGGCTAATAAGAAGGATTGTCGTTTTTGTTGTGTACCATTGAGTTGGAACTGACTCAAAGCTCACCTTCCAGCAGGTTTTTGGAGGCAGTTAATCACATGGGAAAAGACTGTCCATCCTTCCCCCTCGGAGCAGCTGTTGGATTTGAACTGGACATGAAGTAGAGGTTGAGGTCATTCCTAAAGTAAAGTTATCCAGGGCTAGAGTGGTGGCAAGTTTTGTTCATTGAGTTCTTTGGATTCTAAATAAATTGAGGCTATAACTTTTGGAAAGAGAGTAGTAGATAGTAGTCTTTCCTCCAGGAATACCTTTCCATACCCATATATCCTAAACATGAGTTTCTTGGATTTAGGACAACCTTCACCACCACATTTCTCACCAAAGTTTGTATGAGGCATGCTATAAACTCAACTTCCTCTCTAATCCTCTCTACATTAGTTGAACCTTAATTTTGTATAACATTTTATTCACCAAAGTGCAAAAAAAGCAATTATTTCCATAGATTGATTATGTTTTCTGTCACTTTCCCCAGACCATAATTTGTCACCACACAGCTACTTTTGCTCTTTGAAATCAGCGATCTGCTGTGCCATTCTTTCTAATGTCCTACAGCTGTTGTAGACTCACCGTAAACATTGAACCAAGCAGGAGCCAGGCAGGAGATAGATAATATGCTCAAGGACCTTTCCAGAGTACGGAAGAGCAATGACATCATTCTGGAGATTAAGGTACCACTGTTCCAGGCCATCATCTTCACAATTGCTTGCTATGCATTAAAAATCTAAACAATGACTAGGGATAATAGAAAGAGAACTGATGCTTTTGAACTGTGGTACTAGAGAATAGTATTGAATATACTATGTACTGCCGAAGAACAAATAAGTTCATCCTTGAGAGGGTGAAACCAGGTTACTCCTTGGAGGCAAGGATTCTGAGGCTTTGTTTGACATGCTTTGGGAATGTTGCAAGAGGGACCAGTCCTTGGAGAAGGACATCATGCTTAGAAGGGTAGAGGGACAGTGCAAGAGAGGAAGATCCTCAAAGAGATGGATTGATTCAGTGACTGGGGCAATGAGGGGAGGTGTGTCAGAGACAATAAGGTTGACACAGGATAGAACAGGTTTTGGGGTTATTGGACATAGATAGGGTCACTATGAGTCACAAGCAACTGAATGGCACATAACAACAATGCTACCACGTCAATTCTGACTTATAGAGACCCTATAGGACAGAACAGAACTCCTTATAGTATTTCCCAAGTTCTGAACCTTTATGGAAGCAGATTTTCTTCTGTGGAGTGGTTGCTGGTTTTGAACTGCTGACATTTTGTTTAGTAGTCAAGTGCCTTAGTCATGATGCCACCAGGCCTCCTAGGCAAAGAGAATAATCAGTGAAAACATAATCTCCCTTACAGTTCTGTTAAGAATAACATTTAATAGTTGATTTTATCTTGTCGTTATTATGTGCTATCGAGTCACTTGTTACTCATATCTACCCTATGTACAACAGCTCTGAACCATGCCTTATCCTAAGTCAATTTCATCATCTTTAACAGACTTAATTCCATTTCTCCAGTCACTGAGTCAATCCATGTTGTCATAGGTCTTCCTCTCTGTGCTATCCATCCACATTTCCAAGTGTGTTTTTTCCCAAGGTCTGGTCTCTCCTGGCCATGTTCTCAAAGTGTATGAGACAGAGTTTCAAAATTCTTGCCTCTAGGGAGCAACTTGGTTTCACCCTACCAGGATAGATCTGTTGTTCTCCTAGCAGTCCACAGTATGTTCAAGACTCTTCTCCAGCTTCATGACTCAAAGATACTGATTCTTCTTCTATCATCTTTAGTCAATGTCCAGTTCTCTGGTGCATATCAAGTTATTGTGAAGACCATGGCTTGGGTAAATTTCATCATAGTCTCTAGACTGACATCATTGCTCCTCAGTACTTTGAAGAGGTTCCTGACAGCAGACTTTTCCAGTACATTTCATCTTTTTATTTCCTGGCAGCTGGTGCCAAGAGTGTTAATTATGGAATCAAACAAGCAGAAGTTGTTAACAATCTCAGTCTCTTCTCAGCCTATCATGAAGCTGCCAAGTGGCCCAGTGGTGACTATCTTTGTTTCCTTGATGCTGAGCTTCAATCCATATTGACAACTACAGTCCTTGACCTTCTGCAGCAAGTGCTTCAGGCCTCCTCAGTTTTAGCAAGCAAGGTTGTGTCGTCTGCATAACGCAGGTTGTTGATGAATCTTCCTCCAATCTTGATGCTTAGTTATAAAAATAACCATGAAGAATTTTAAAAAAACAACACAGAGATAAAAGCCAGTAAGTGTAGCCCATTGTCATATTACAAATACTTCTGATTGCTGCATTTGAATTGTCACTATGATTGGCTCATCAGTTTAGAGGAACACTTTGGGTTTAGCATTGTTGTCAGGATTATACAGCAGCCAGTTTAAATTAATTTAATTCCCAGTTTCATGGCTTACTAGTGGTGTGACCTATTTTATTTAAATTTTTTTAGGTTCCATTTCCATAAGTATGAATGAGGTTAAAAATTATACCTAGCTACATTATTTTCATATAGTTACTTTGAAATTTTATCACAATCATTTTAGATTCAAATTACGATGCAACACAAATTTATCTCATAGCCTGAGGGTCAGAAATCTGAAATGGGCTTTATAAGAGTAAAAGCAAGGTGTCCATGGAGGTGCATTCCTTCAGGACACTATGCAGGAAATCTGTTCCCTGCATTTTGCAACTTCTAGAAATATTCCAGGAAAGACTACATGGTTTAAAACTGGGAAAGGTGTATGCCAGGGATGTGTTCTATTTCCATACCTCCTCAATCTATATGGGAACAGATTATCGGGGAGGCTGGGCTCTATGTGGCATCAGAATTCGAGGTAGACTTAACAACAATCTGTGTTATGCAGATAACACAACTCTGTGCTTGCTGCAGAGGGTCAAGGACTGCAGCCTTCAATATGGATTGAACCTCAACCTCAAGAAAACAAAGATTCTTACCACTGGGCCAATTGGCAGCATCACAAAAGATGGTGAAGCAATTGAGATTGTGAACAGGTTTACTTTGCTTGGATTTACAATCAATAATCTTGACACCAGCTGCCAGGAAATCAAAAGACAAATTGATTTGGAAAAACCTGTTGTCAGAGACATCTCCAAAGTACTGAAGAGCTACGATGTCATTCTGGAGGCTAAGGTGTGCATGATCCAGGCCATATTTACTTGCTATTCATTGGAAAGCTGTACAATGACTAGGGATGATAGAAGGGAAATTGAGGCCTTTGAATTGTGGTGCTGGATAAGAGTACTTAATATACCATGGACTGCTAGGAGAACAAATGGGTTTATCCTAGAGAGGGTAAACCAGGCTACTCTTTGGATGCAAGGATTCTGATGCTCCATCTGACATACTTTGGACATGTTGAAGGTAGGATCAGTCCTTGGAGAGGGACATCATGCTTGTAAGGATGGACGAACAGTGCAAGAGAGGAAGACCTTTGATGAAATAGATTGATTCAGTGACTGGGGTAATGGGAGTAGATGTGTCAGAGACACTACGATAGGCACGGGATAGAGCAGGGTTTAGGGCTGTTGTACATAGGCGCACAATGAGTTGCAGGCGACTTGATGGCACATAACAACAACAACAATAGACATTCTGCTGTCCTGATGACAGTGAGCCACCCATATGCTCCAAGATAATCTTCCCATCTAAAGATCTTTAACTTTTATCTTCTAAATTTCTTAGATTCTTGAGTATTGGAATCCAACCAAAAAAGGGGGGGGGGGAAACCAACTAAAAAAACCACACAAAAAAATCCCAAGTAAATGTCATCATATAAAATTCTGAACCACAGCAACCTCATAGAACAGAGTAGAACCACCAGTGTACGAATCTTTTTGGAAGCAATAGATACATCTTTCTCTTCTCATACAATTCTTTGGCAGCCACGTGACTACCCACTGTATCATTGTCATTGCTGATTATTGACATGCCATCAGGAGACTACAACTCACAGCACTTTATGAACCATTTATCAGACCCTTGCTCTATCCTTCACCATCCTCACGAGCTCTGTCATACTGCACTGTGCAAATCTAGGAGCCCTGGTGGCAGAGCAAAAGAACTGTACCACCAGCACTTAACTCATTAGGACATGACCATCTTTAAGGGACCATTCTGCTTTCTTCAACAACTCATAAGGTTGTTGAGAGATCACAAAAAGTAATATGTAAATTGCCTATAACTGCGCCTAGAGCACAATAAACATTCCATAAAAGCTGGATGGAATAGACCCATTCATTCATTCTAGTTTTCCATACTGTTGACTCTTAATTATTGTTGTTGTTGTTAAGTGTCATTGAGTCCTAGACAACTCATAATGACCCTATGAACGAAAGACCTGAACACTTGTCTAACTTTCATTGTTTCTCCACGTTCACAGAATTTCCGGAGATAAGCTGTTTCCTGCTTCCAAGCTTGTTTCAATCGGGGAGCTCCACCAAACACTGCCCGCCATATGTAACCATTATCACCTTTAACACATCAGTGTCACAGTGTTTGGCATCACAGCAACCACCAGTTACCTCTGTACAGCAATTGGACAGACAAGTGTTATGCCTCTTAGGAGAATGCTCGACCAAAAACAATTAAAATCAGGCCTGAGGGCCACAGGCTCAATGTCAATGAGACAAAGATTCTCATCACTGGGCCAGTTGGCAGCATCAGGAAGGATGGTGAAGAGATTGAGATTGTTCACAGCTTCAGTTTGCTTGACTCCACAGTCCTCACTCTTGGCACCAGTAGCCAGGAAATTAGAAGATGTATTGCCATGGGAAAGTCTGCTGTTCGGGACCTCTCCAAAGTACTGAAGAGCAATGGAGAATAAGGTCCATCTAATACAGGCCATGGTCTTTGCTATCACTTGTTATGCATCAGAGAGTTGGACAATGACTAAGGAGGATAGAAGGAGAATTGAGGCCTTTGAGCTGGGGTGTTGGAGAAGAGTATTGAGGGTACCATGGACTGCTAGGAAAACAAACAGATTCATCCTGGAAAGGGTCAAACCGGGCTGCTCCTTGGAGGTAAGGATTCTAAGGCTCCATCTAACATACTTTGGACATGTTGTAAGGAGGGACAGGTCCTTGGAGAGGGACATCATGCTTGGTAGGGTGGAGGCACAGTGCAGAAGGGGAAGGCCCCCTATGAGGTGGATTGATTCAGTGACTGGGGTAATCAGGATGGGTGTATCGGAGATGATGTGATTGGCACAGGACAGCACAGAGTTTAGGGCTGTTGTACATAGGGTCGCTATGAGTCGCAAGTGACTCGATGGCACATAACAACAACAACTTGTGGCTTGGTAGCATCACTTTCTATCCACTAGGGCCACTGAGCTCTCTCTGTGTTGCACAGATGAACTAGACACTGGACTCATGAGTTTTACAAAGAAATATGTCTAGAACAAAACACTATGCTCAAGGAAAGATACAAACCTGATGACTAGCTAAGAAGCTGGCAGTTTGAACCCAGCCAACAGATCTATGGAATAAAGCCTGACAATCTGCTTCTGTATAAACTATAGACAAGAAAACTCCATGAGGCAGTTCTTCTCTCTCACACGAGGTCACAAGTCAACATAGACCCAACAACAACAGCATGTTCAAGAAAACAGAGAAGAGATGGGGGAAATGGGTAATCTACAAAACGTTGAAATCTATTTTTTTAAAAAATTTGTATAAAAATTCTGAAACTGAAAAACACAAGAACTAAAATGAAGAATTTACTAGATGGATCTAATATTGAATCTATCACAGCACAAAAGAGAACTGGTGAAATAAAAGTCAGGTAAATGGAAATTGATGTTCAGGGAAGGGGGACAGAGAGGAAAAATAGATATTGAGTGTTAGTCCTAAAACATATCTTGTCCAAACAATGTTTATGCAATTCCTTGACAATTATATAAGATATATTATTCTATCATTTCTATGATGGTATAATACTTCTTTAAAACAGTCTTTAGATTCTTAATAAAGTAATGATGAGGAGCTCAATAATTCTCCACTTCCATGAAATAAATTTCCAACTTAAAATTACCAAAGCAGTTGTTCCTGGGGTTAGGTGTCGTCGAGTCAAATACAAGCCACAGAACACCTAGGAACAACAGATTTGAACCTTGTACTATCTGGCTTCAGAGGTCCCAGTTTCCACCTCATAATCCATATTTGTAGGCACTTATGGAGGCAAACTCAAAAGAACTCAAAACAAGCCTGTCTTTGACAGAGTATAACCTGGATGTTATTTAGAGGCAAAGATGGCAAAACATCTCATATATTTTGGGTATATTGTCAGGAAGGACTAGTTTTAAATTAAGAAGAAGAAGGGGAAAAAAAGACATCATACAAGGAAAAGTCAAAGAAAGACCCTCAACAACATACAGTGACTGTTAACAATGGTCTGGAGCCTATCAGAGATTGTGAGAGGTGCTGGATAGTGCAAGGCTCAGAACTGTGGGCCATGAGTCACAGCTGACTGCATAGTACCTATCAACAGCAACCACATGGACACAAAAACGCCATAGGGAAGAATCCCCACCCTGAATTTCCATCTGTTCTTCTCAAGTTCTTGGCTTCTGGTGTGGTATTAATTAGTGACTCTATTTTATCTATAGTTTCAGGAAAAAAATCTTTCTTCTCCAAGTTTCTATACCCTCCAGAGTCTCTGTTGATACAGGAACTTCCTCTAGGGCAAGAGTCCTCATAAAGCAAGAATCTCTTCCTCTTACTTTTGACTTTTCAGCCTCCTTCCTGCTCCTCTGGGCTGCAAAGGGATTTTATAAAGATATGCAAAATGAGAAAAATTAATACATTTCATTCTAAATGTGTTAAGTTATAAACTCTTCCATTAAAAATGCCTGGGAATGTTTAGTAGGCAATTGGAAAACTGGACAAATCAAGGGAGAGTGGAAATTAACAGTGATTTTTTAAATCATTGGATACACAGGACTTGATGTACTTAGGAGAGTATATAAAACAAGAAAATAAAAATTAATGATAAATCTTGGAGAACATCAATCAAGCCAATATTAAATAGCACATTTATAGGTCCTTGTGAAAGAACAAGTAGAAATGCAGAGACTGTTGTTAAAATGGAGCGAACTCTTGAAGTCAATTTTTAACCAGAGTTGGAAGCAGGTTAGATTAAGCAAACAGTAGAAAAATTAAGACAGATAAATTGATGGGTATGTCTGACTATCACAGGGGGAGGGTTTAAAGAAGTTCATGCCTGATTGCCTCTATTCTTTTTTTCCTCCAGTGATTTAGAAGGTAGGGTTGTCTACTAAGACTAGGGTGGCAGCAAGAATAGAAGATAGCTTTGCCTTTGAAACAGCTATTGTTATGGATAAAAAGGATAACTCAATTAGGATCAAGTTGAGGTAGCTAAGCATGACTAAAGAGTTAATGGAGTTGAAAACCTATAAATTTCCAGTGGAACCCATCAGAATGGTCATGCAGTTTCTTTAAGAGAAATCTGGGAATTAGCAAGGTGGGTGGGAGAGAGAGTAAGGAGAATTAAAGAATAGGGAACCTGAGAAAGGGTATAATTAGCACAATCAATAACAGGGTCTACTAGTTATTTCAACATCAATGTTAATTGTCCTGCCCAACTCAATCCTGAATTTCTTAATATTGAGAAGACAACAGTAGAAAGGACAAGGTTTTGAACTCTTGTTCATGGGTCATAGTCAACTTGACAGCACCTAATAACAATAGCCTTTAAGGTAGTTTGCATTTAGAGACTTACTCTACATCATTTGAAAACTGATGCCTTAAAAGCTCTCTGTCTCTGAAACTCTTTTCTGACTCTGACTCATTCAGTGTTCACTCTCCCCAGTCCAATTTTGAAATACTTATTTTGAAATACTTTTTGCCTTATATTTTCACTCTCTCAGTTTCTATTCTCCCAATTCACTCATTTCATTCATTCATTTCTTTTCTTGGCCAACTGTTTGTGTTGTCTTGTATATTTTCATTCACGTATTGAGGTGAATTCTAGAGAGAAAATAGCAAAGTGTTTTGTTTTGTTTTTCTTTATCTCCTTTATAGAGAAGTGTACAGCTTGAGGATGAAGGTCTAGACTATAGTTATTTTGGTAGGTCCATGTTATATACAATACTTCTGCTCCTGGAAGGCCAGTTACTTTCTGAGGCCATTTCTAGAGTTTGAGTCAGTTCTTGAGCTGATCTAGGCTCTGGGGGAGAAGGATGGGTTTTCTCCTCGCAGGTGATTTACAGCTTCCTGAAAACCTACTGGAGGGTCAGCAGTTTTTAGAGTTTGTGTCAGTTCTTGAGTAAAGGCCAGGGTGACCTTGGTGAGGAGCAGGGAGAAATCAAATCCTGCTTCTGACAAGAGAACTTTTCATTTACTCCCAGGCTTAGACTTCCTAAAGGTTCTCTTCCCTGTGTCTAATTTTTAGTACTCTCCTTTGGCAGAATCAAATAACTTTGTGAGAGCTAAAAGGCAAGGCATTATTTTACTGGAAGTCAGTACTAGGTCATCGTGTTATTGCTGTTGTGAGCCACGGCTTACCCTCCAGAGGATGTTCAAGGGCAACAAATCTCCTCGGAGGAAATTTCCCATCCTTCTCCAGAAAAGCAGCTGATGGATTCAAGCTGGGTGCCCTTTGGGATTGCAACACAGTTTCTTACCACTCGGCCAACAGAACTCTCATGGTCAGCTTATGGGACTGATTCATTATTGTATTTATTGATTTATTTTACAATGTGAGCCATTACATAGTATGAGATCATAGTGAGCACTAATCTGAAGAAAATTTGGTACATCTTTGGCATTTACTTGAAAAACTAAACAACCTGACCCAACTTATCTGTCTCATACACTTTATTTTTAATAATAGAAAACATGCTTCTGTGTTAATAGTTATTTGAAGAATTATGAAGAGAAAAATAATATATTGCTTTGGTTGGTAGGGGCCATTGAGTCCATTCTTGACTCACAGCAATTCTATGAATAACAAATCAAAATTGCATAACACCATTATTATAAAATTGAAGGATAACTAGTAAGATGTCTGTGGATATTCAAAGAGGGAAGGAGAGGAGGCAGGGAATGAGGTGTGGAGAGAAATCACAGCATCATAGAGCTTGGTGGCTGGAGGAAGAGGGTGAAAGAATAAGGAAAGATTCAGTGGGGGAGCTGAAAAGACAGGGTAATAGTGGGCATAGATTGTATATGATATAATGTATGGAGATGATCATATGAAAAACAATGTGAACGAAAAAAAAAAGGAAAATAAAAAAAAAAAAAACAAACTTTGCCCTATCCTTCATCTTATTTCCAGGCTCTGTCATACCCAAGTCCATGTTCAAGCCCCCCAAAAACACAAACACCAGGAATTCATATAGAGGAGGGTGTTAGCAAGGAAAGCCAGACAAATGGGAGCATAAATATTGTCTCTCAGTATACCCTTTGACAAATTACTACATCTCTCTGCTTCCTTATTTGTAAAATGAGGTTATATATGCTTGCAACATAAGGTTCTTTTTCGGATTAGAGAAAACAGTAGTTGTAAAACACTTACATTGGTGCCCACCAATCCATCCACTGAATTCTTTACCTGAAAACCAGTCATGAGTATCACTAGTCTGGAAACTACATTTCCCAGAATTCTTTTCCCTGTGGGGCTTAGGGTATAGTTCTCCAGTAAAAGGCTAAGGACGTAGCTTTCTCTCCAAAAAACATCGTAAAGAAACTGGGGCAGTGGTGGTGGTGGTGGAAAGAGATAATTGTGCAACAATGAATGAATATTTTTTAAAAAAAGTCAACTGGGGGAAGGGGAAGGGAAGGTGAAGGGGTAAACCATGGAACAATGAATGAATGAAAATCTAACTTCTTTGTAAATGTTTTTAAAATCACAATAAAATTTATTGAACACCCCCCCCCCAATAAAAACCTTTGCTGACCTATCCACAGAAGTGTATTCCTATTGAGTTGCCCCAAGGAAGGTATGCCATTTGAATCCACCAACTGTTTAGCAGGAGAAAGATGAGCCATCTCCTCTCATGCCTCTTAAACCCACCGGAGGGAGTAGAGAGAAATCAGCATAACAAAACATAAAAGAAAAAGCCTGCTGGAGGGCCAGCTATGAGTTGGTTCCAACTGGATGGTACACAACTTTGATAGCAAGGAAGCTCTGTTGGGTTAGTGGTAAGGAGATGAGCTGCCAAGTCAAAGGCACAAGGTTCGAACCCATCAGATTGCTCCATTGGAGTAAGATAGGCAATCTCCTCCCTTGCAATTTACAGCCTCTGGAAACGCATTGGAAAGACAGTTATGAGTCAGGTTCAAGCTGAAGGTGCATAACAACAACAATAACAATTTTGATAGCAAGATGCCAAGGAATTTTGGAACTTTCCTGTGAGTTTTGGTTCTTCCACTCATGCTAGTGCATCAGGAAAGCAGTTTATGACTGTTTCTTTAGTCCTCCAGATGCAGGCCACCAGCCAGCTCCTCACTCTCAAGTTTAAGAGGCTCAACGAAAGAAAGGAAGACCCTCAACCAGGTGGATTGACAGAGTGACTGCAGCAGTGGGCTTGAGTGTGTCAGACATTGTAAGAATGGAACTGGATAGCACAGGGTTCAGATCTGCTGTCCATAGGGTCACTATGAATTGTACTCTACTCAAAAGCACCTAACAATATTGGTACAGTACTGACATCTCTCTATGAAAGCCATGCATAAAATGATACAACTCTTCCAAAACCCTCAGCTAGGTTGAAAAATAAAATCTTTGGAACACTCATTCTTTGCTTTTTTAAAAAGTTATTTTTGGCCTTCTTTCACTACAATATTTTCCAAATGTCTTACAAACATTTAAAGACAAATTTTGCACTAAGTCAAAATGAGAATCTTTTAAATATATTTACCCATTTGTGGGAAACTTCTAATAGCTAATAACTGTTCTTAGAACTAGGTTCTACTGGTATATTATGAGCCTCTTCAATTAATCTGACAAGCTGAAATTCACCACCATTGCCATTGTTAGTCTGAGTACAGAAAATGGATCTCCTGTTAAGAGGTTAACAATTAGTTCTTCATCTATTTTCCCCACAAATTACTTGGTTGCATAAACACTAATGCTATAATTAATGAATGAAAGCTAATGATATGGTCACTCAATATATTTTCTAATTATGTGGTTAATGTTTCAGAATGGGTTTGTTTAATAATGTGAGTACAGTGTTTTCAGTAAGTTTTATCTTGTCCAATTTCCATAACTGAATAAGCTAAAAACATGGGGTCTCAGCAACTTGAGGACTCCGGTTTCTGGGACTGTAAATCTTTATAGATGGAGACTGCTCATCTTTCTCCCACAGAGTGGATGGTGGATTTGAACTGCTGAGCTTTCAGTTAGCAGTATGACAGGCATTTATTAAGCTTCTTTTATGTTTCAGTCCCTATTGTAAGGATCTCCTTACATTATTTCTTTAACTTTCAAATCACTATCCTAGGAAGAGGCTATTATTACATTTTATCTCCTGCTATGTATCTGAGAGCTGGACAATGAATAAGGAGGACAGAAGAATCAGCACCTTTGAGTTGTGGCATTAGAGAAGAGTGATGAATATCCTATGGATTGACAAAAGAACAAACAGATATGAGAAAATGCAACTAGAGTGGTCTTTGGAGGCAAAGATGGAGAAAGTTGTTGTATGGGTATGTTGCTAAAAGAGGTTCCTTGGAAAGGGACATTATGTTTGGAAAGGTGGAAGGTGAGAGAAGGAGAGGAAGACCCTCAATGATAAGGACTGATACAGTGATTACAGCAATGGGCTCGGTGTCTCAGGAGCAATGGGGATGGTACAGGATAAAATAGGGTTTATATAGTGTTCATAGGGTTGCTATGAGTCCTACTCAACTTGATGACTCTTAACAACAACTATCCATTATAGTTCCAGAAGAAAACAGAAGGCAAATTCATGTGAGATCATTTATGCAGTAAGAAAGTGATTTACAGAATGGATTAAGGGGACTCTGGTGGCCCAGTGGTAAGAAGCTGTGCTTGCAATCCTGAAGGCATCCGGTGTGACACCCATCTGCTCTGCAATAGAAGATGGGCAATCTCCTCCCATTCAATTAACTGCCTCTGTTTCAATTAAAACCTACTGGAGGATCAGCTATGGGTCGGTTCTGACTTGACTGGACATACAACTTAGAGATGCTGAGATACAGGGATAGTGTGGCTGCCCTAGAGTTGGAGAGGCAAAGGGGAAATAATGTTACTAACAGCATAGAGGCAGAGTAATTTTCCAGAGCTTGTCTTTCCCTGCCTGCTCCATGGAAGAAGGACGAGAAATCTCCTTCAGTGTGATTTACTGTCTCTGAAAACCTACTCGAGGGCCAGCTATGAGTCAGTTCCAACTCAAGGACACATGACAGCAACTATACTAGTTTAGAAGAAATGCTACTTTTGACCCCAATGGCAGTGACCAAACTGCTCTATCTTCTGTACGGTGAATCTAGTTGGATCTCATCAAACTCAAGAGTGTCTCAGTGATTCTATTTGTAGGGGACTTGGACTCGCTCACAGAAGGGGAGTCCTTCAGATTTTTTTATAGAGTGGAGTAGATGAACTATAAGCAGCACTGCCTTCCATTTAAAAGTCCCAAGGTAGAGTGAATGTTTATGGCCTAGACCACTAGCCAAAAAGGTAGCAGTATAATCCCACACGGGGACGCCTCAGAAGACAGGCCTGGAAGTCGGCTTCCAAACTGTCACACAGCCTTGAAAACCAGATGGGAGTTTCCATGCATCAAAGCTGACTTGATGGCAATGGTTTTGGTCTTTTTCATTTTTCTCAGAAACTAACAACTTCTGTGAAATTCTGCAAAGGAACAGATTGAGCACAAGCCCAGACCCTCTGGGTTAGTGGAGTTAAAGGGCAGCATCCAGATAGGAAATCCGAGGTTGAAGTTATAGCTGAATTCATCAAAGTATGCTGATGAAATTCAGAGGGAATTAGTGAACTTACGTCTTAAACAGTTACTCTTGTAGAGAGAAATGAGTCTCTTAGATATAAAATTCACTTCATTTGCAGAGAAATGCATTTTTTGGAGATTTTGTAAATGTATTCTTGAGTTCATGCCTGCATGATACCAAAGATCTACATGGAAAAAGATTTGAGTAGGTTTTTACAAAAATGTTCACATACATTGCCTCATTTAATTCACAGAGTAAACTTGCTTTCTTAACATTACCATTCAAATTTTATAAAGGAAGAAATTGAGGCTCAGAAATTAACTCATGAGTTTCCTAGTTGTTATATACCAGTATCCTGCGGATACAACCTGTGTTATACAAGTGACATACCTTCCTTGTTGAAAGCGAAAAAGACTTGAAGCACTTACACATTATAAAAAGCCTACAACCTTTAAATACAGAACATTTGAAAATCAAGAAAACAAAAATCTTAATCATTGAACCAATAGACAACATTATCAGGGACGGAGAAAAGATTGAAGTTACCATTAATTTCATTTTCTTCGGAGACACAGATTAACACGCATAGTAGCAGCAGTCAAGAAATCAAAGGTCATGTTGCACTGGAGGGATCCTCTGTCAAGTACCTCTTCAAGGTTCTGAGGAGAAAGGAAACCAGTTTGAAGACTAAGATGTACCTTATCCAAGCCATGGAATTTTCAATTGCTTTATATGAGTCTGTAAATTGAACAATGAATAACGAAGACTGAAGAATTGATACCTTTGAATTGTGGTCTTGGCAGAGAGTACTGCCCACCCTGCGGACTGTCATAGGAACAAATGAACCTATCTTGCAAGAAGTGCATCCACAGTACTCCTTAGAGGCAAGGATGGTGAAACTGTGTCTCCTATGGTTGCCAGGAGGGGGTAGTCCTTGGAAAAAGTCATCTAAGGTAGACCATCAAAAGAGATGAAAACCTTCAATGAAATGAGGTGACACATGACTACAACAATGGCTTAAGCACGGCAGGTATTGGGACAAGGGCTGTGCATCCCAGTGGCTGGAATCCACCAGAGGCTCCACAGAAGAAAGATGGGCAATTTCCTCCCGTTGTGATTAAAAGTGAATGGAGGAAACTTACTGGATGGTCACTGTGTACTGGAACAGGCTCCACAGCAGTGAGTGCATGATAAAATGAGCAAGATGTCATAACCAGTAACATGTCAGGCTGCTGACTGAAGGGTTGTTAGTGTGAACTCACCAGATACGCCATAGAAGAAACATGGATAGTCTCATTTTTCAATGATTTATAGCCTCAGAAACTCCACGGAGGATTGCTGGGAGTCAGGCTTGACTTTATAGCAATGGTTATACGGTTAACAATTCGCTGGTTAGCCAGAGAAGCAGTCACTCTTAAGAGTAACTTAGTACGTAAGGTCAAAGAGCTGCATTTGTAGTTGTGTTGTTATGTGCTGTCTAGTTGCTTCTAACTCATAGCAACCCTGTGTACAGTAGATATGAACTCTGCCCAATCTCACAGTCTCTGACTCACCTACACTCATGACCCCAGTTACTGTGTCAATCCATTTTATGTGAGGCCTTCGTCCCTTGTGCTGTCCTTCTACCTTTCCAAGCATTATGTCCTTCTCCAAGGACTCATCCTTTCTGGCCACATGGCCAAAGTATGTGAGACAGAGCTTCCTTGTCTTCAAAATCCTTGTCTTTAAGGAGTAGCCTGGTTTCACCCTCTCTAGGACAAATCTGTTTATTCTTTTGGAAGTCCATGGTATGTTCAATACTCTTCTCCAGAGCCACATTCAAAGGCATCAATTCATCTTCTATTATCCTTATTCATAGTCCAGATCTCTGATGCATATCAAGTAATTGCAAAGACCATAGCTTGGATCAAGTGCACCTTAGTCTCGGTACTGACGTCATTGCTCCTCAGTACTCTGGATAGGTCCATAAGAGCAGACTTTCCCAACACAATTTTTCTTTTGATTTCTTGGCTACTGGTAGCATGATTGTTGATTATAGAGTTGAGCAATCTGAAGCTATTAATAATCTCAGTCTCTTCTCCATCTATCATGATACTGCCTATTGATAGTGATGAGAATCTTTTGTTTTCTTGATATTGAACTTCAATTCATATTGAAGACTACAGTCCTTGACCTTCTGTAGGAAATACTTCAGATTCTCCTCAGTTTCAGTAAACAAGGTTAAGAGCAGCATTATTCAAGGACAAAATTCAGAAAGTGGGGAAGGAGAGGATAGAATGATTAATGGAAGTGAAAAATCACAGGAAGGATGTGAGAAGAGTGTGACTGTGGATATTGCAGTTAATATTATAAAACAGAAGATGTACAAATGATTGAATGGAAAAATAATTTGCTTTGTAATGTTCTACAGTAGTCAGAACAGAGTAGTAGTCAGAACAGAGCAGGGTAACACTGCATGGTTCAAAATTGGGAAGGGTGTACGCCAGGGATGCATCCTGTCTCCATACCTTTTCAACATGTATGCAGAGCAGATTATCTGAGAGGCTGGGCTCTACGAGGAGAATTGTGGCATCAGGATTGGCGGAAGATCTATTAACAATCTGCGTTATGCAGATGACACAACCCTGCTTGTTGAAACTGAGGAGAACCTCATGCACTTGCTGCGAAGGGTCAAGGACTGCAGCCTTCAGTATGGACTGAGGCTCAATGTCAAGAAGATAAAGATTCTCACCACTGGGCCAATTAGCAGCATCAGGATGGATGGCGAAGAGATTGAGATTGTTCACAGCTTCAGTTTGCTCGGCTCCACTGTCAACACTCTTGGCACCAGCAGTCAGGAAATCAAAAAGCGTATCACGATGGGAAAGTCTGCTGTTAGGGACCTCTCTAAGTACTCAGGAGCAACAGTGTCTCTCTGGAGACTAAGGTGCACCTGATACAGGCCATGGTATTTGCAATCGCTTGTTATGCATCAGAGAGTTGGACAATGACTAGGGAGGACAGAAGGAGAGTGGATGCTTTTGAGCTGTGGTGCTGGAGAAGGGTACTGAATGTACCCTGGACTGCCAGGAAAACAAACAGATTCATCTTGGAGAGGATTAAACCAAGCTACTCCTTGGAGGCAAGGATTCTGGGGCTTCGTCTGACATACTTTGGACATGTTGCCAGGAGGGACGGGTCCTTGGAGAGGGACATCATGCTTGGGAGGGTTGAGGGACAGCGCAGGAGGGGAAGACCCTCTATGAGATGGATTGATTCGGTGACTGGGGTAATCGGGATGGGTGTGTCAGAGGCGGTGTGGTTGGCACAGGATAGAGCAGGGTTTAGGGCTGTTGTGCATAGGGTCGCTATGAGTTGCAAACGACTCAACGGCACATAACAACAACAACAGACAATGTTCTACTGAAATCACAGTTTTTTTAAAAGCAGGCAGATATACGTTTACGCCCCACTCCACACTGATAATGAGCTCAGTGGTGTACTATGTAGGGTATTGTGCTGCCAAGAAAAAGGCTGTGCCTCTAGTGGTTCAATCCACTGTCAATGGGAGAAGGATGGGGTAGCCTTTTCTCATGAAGAAAACCAATGGTGGTAGTTATGAGTAGATTCTAGGGCAGGGAGTTTGAACTACACTGAAATGACCTCATTCACATAATAAGACAACTCTAATACCAGATGGAAATACATTCCGAGACACAGGAGTTAGGATTCCAGTACAAATATTTCAGGGGATATATTCAATCTCTAACATTGCTATTGACTTTATGATTAAAGCTTTAACATCTCTCAAATTATAGAATTAAAAGATCTGTAGTTATGAAACACACTTGAGTTACAAGTAGACCAGGCATGGGTGGAGTATGTATGAATCTTAAAAGAAGCCAGAAAAGAGACAACATGGTTGGATTTGGCTGTTACAGTCATATAAAGTAAAATGCATCATTAACTCATGTCAGAAACTTAACGTTGGATTCCTAATAGGTGACGAGATTTCCCACTCAATTCTTTAATATAAACTTTATACTTTATATACAGATATTGAGGCTAACTCTAACAAGGGTGGGAATACCAGAACACTTGATTGTACTTATAAGAAACCTATAGTTGTCAGAACAGAGCAAGGAAAACAATGCACAGCTCAAAATCATGAAGAGTGTACATCAGGGATGTGTCCTATCTCCATACTTTTTCAATCTATATGCAGAACAGATCACCTGGGAGCCTGGGCTCAATGTGAAGGAATGTAGCATCAGAATGGGAGAAAGACTCATTAAGAACCCGTGTTATTCAGATGACACAACCCTGCTTGCTGAAAATGAGGAAGACCTGAAGCACTTCAATATGGATTGAAGCTCAACATCAAGAAAACAAAGATTCTTGCCACTGGTCCTGTTGGCAGCATCATGATAGACAGTGAAGAGATTGAGATTGTTAACAGCTTCGATTTCCTTGGCTCCATAAGCAACATTATTGGTACCAAAAGCCAGGAAATCAAAAGACAAATTGCACTGGGAAACTTTTCTGTTTGGGACATCTCCAGAGTATTGAAGAGCAATAATGCCAGTCTGGATATTAAGGTGCGCCTAATCCAGGGCAGAGTTTTCTCAATTACTTGTTATGCATCAGAAAGCTTGACAATGACTAGGGATGATAGAAGGGAAAATTATGCCTTTGATCTGTGGTCCTGGAGAAGTGTATTGACTATGGACTGCTAGGAGAACAAACATGTTCATCCTAGAGAGAGTGCAACCAGGCTGTTCCTTGAAAGCAAGGATTCTGAAGCTTTGGCTGACATACTTTGGCCATGTTGCAAGGAGGGACCAGTCCTTGGAGAGGGACCTCATGCTTGGGAGGGTAGAGGGACAGCACAAGTGAGGAAGACTCTCAATGAGATGGGTTGATTCAGTGACTGGGTTAATGAGGATAGGTCTGTCAGAAATAGCAAGGTTGGCTCAGAATAGAGCAGGGTTGAGAGCTTTTGTACATAGGGTCATTATGAATCACAAGCGACTAAACAGCACGTAACAACAAATACAGATATTATGAAGCTCTGGTGGCCCAGTGATTTTCCTTCCTCTGAGAACTCTTTAGGGTACCAGCTATGAATTGGTGATGACTAGATGACACACAAAAATAACAACAACAATAACAATATGGTAGCTGTTTTTTTTCAAAATGAGCTTCATATTATTGAGATAGAAATCTTGGAATCTTTGACTTCCAAATGCCACTTTCTGTTTCCCTTAGTGGCTTTTTTGGGTTTGGTTTTTAAAATGAAATGCAAGGAAGAACAGTCAGATTTGCACACCAGACCCTGAGGTGATCTATATTTAAAAGCTCTTTAATGTCGCACAGCACAGTTGGGTACACACTTTCAGAGGCTGTGAAATGATTTAAACTGAAGTTACTCTGAGTTCCATGTGGATGTGCAGGAGGGACGGTGACTCCCTGCAGAAGGAACAGGTTTCCTGTAAATCTTCTAAGTTTGTTTAGTCAGTTTATGCAAAAGAGAAGATTTACTGTAAATGATCAATAACATCAGTCAAAAAAGGGTAAATCGTGATGACTGAAGATTAAGAAATTAGCAAGGTTTTAAAAAGTATAGAGTTGTGACATAACTTTGGAGACTTTTGCTTGCTATCATTTTCAATCTTATGTTTAAATTTTCCCATACATGTTAATAGAAGGAAAGCTAAAGATAATATTAAATTTAACTTGAGAAAAGAAGAAACTAAATATACACAGCTTATCTTTTGCCAGCTTTAAAAAATTCCTCTTTAGAGGGATGTGGTTTTATTGTTTACTTCTCAGTTTTTAATCTCTAGTTTATTACAATGCATGAGTCTTGTTGGTCTCCTTGTGCCAGTGGGAAAAAATTCACACTGAAAGATGAGTTCCTGTTTTTCAATATAGCTGTTCTTATATCACATACCCTTCTTGATGTTTTCCTCCTTTTAAAGCCCAAATGGAGTGCAAACATTTTAAAAGCATTTTATTCCAACACATATATTCTTCATTTGAAATTAGAATTGATTTCCATTGTAAGTGTTCTGTTCCCTGACATGTAAGGACCTTATGGTTGCTTGATTTCGTTTCCATATAATCTTTAGTTCATAAACCAACCCATAGTTTGACAATAATTTTAGGACATAATCCATTCTTTGCATATTGTTATGAATATAAAGTAAGAAGCCAGAGTGGTACTTACTTCTCTGTCCTTAAACTCTCATGTCTGGAATGAAAATGAATTTCCTCTAGATATCTGTTTTGGGTTCTCACTATTTAATTAATTTAGTTTTAAATGCTGGATTTAGTTAATTATCACTCATAGAATTATTGAAACAATATTAATAGTGCTAATATTATAATAATAACAGGAACAACAACAATAATAATAATAATAAATAATATAAGCCACCATTAACACTTAGTGAGGGTGAAATATAGATGACAAATAAGCTCAAGCATTTCTTCTTCTTTTCACAGTAATAAATCTCTTAGTTTTATTTGATAGTCTGCTTGGAATAAAGAGGATATTTTCCAGCCTTCATTTGATGTCATTCAGTATAGAATAACAAGATGGAAAGTCCCTGAATCTCCAGCATCATGATATACCATACACCCCTGATCTAAACTCCTGTGTGCTTCTGAATATTGAAAAGAAATAAGCTTCTCTTTGTTAGAGTCACACCTACTTGGTGTCTCATGCCTTTGGCATAGATATTGAGTCATGCTTTATGCCTTTGAATTTCAACACCATCTCTGTGTTGAGGTCCTTGAGATCACTCCCAAGTTTGATGATTCACTAGAAAGACTCACAAAACTCAAATGAGCTGTCATATTTCACCTTTACAATGTTTTGACAATGAAAGGATATATATTTGGGGAAAAAATTAAAGGGAAAAAATGTTTTCTGGGCTCTAGAAGAAAACAGGCATGATGTTCCAGTGGCATTACACAGACAGCACTTAACTCTCTTAGTAACTCTGTAGGACATATGAGGCATTTCCAATCAGGACAGCCTATGGGAATGCGGTATCCACTAACTTTACTGAGTTAGTCTGAAAGTGTAGTCATGGGGCACCTATGTCATGGACTTAAGCCTCCAGGTCTCCTTACCCCTAGTAAAGGTCAAACTGATAGTGTGGCCCCGGAACCAGGATAGATGAAAACATGTGTTTATCATAAATCATCTTATCGTAAACTATCTTGCTATGGTCCAAGTTTTCAGATATACAAAGGCATTACATCCCATCCTCCCACCCCCCGTTTGCCATACGCCTGACTCCTGCACAGTAGTCCGGGTCCTGATATCCTGAAGCTCCCCCGGTTCTCTCACATTTGCTAGGCTTCCACTGGTCATGCATGGTGCCTGACTCACGTAATATTTTAAATTGTGCTCCCCAAAAAGCTATACTTAAATCCTAACCCCAGAACATAGGGACCCTTGGTGACATAGTTGATAGGGAGCCCTGTGGCTAAACCAAAGGCCTTATCTCACTAGTGATTTGAAAACACAGGGCCTAAGGAAGAGAGATGAGCAATCTCTTTCCATGTGATTTACAGCTTCAGGAAGTCCAGTGGAGGGTCAATTATCAGTTAGTTTCGACTTAAAGGCAATGCATTCAAGAATACTCGTAAGTATAACTTGTTTGGAAAGAGTAGTTTTCTTTCACTATATTACTAGGGACATACTAGAGTACTTTGGGTCAGACACCTAATCCCTTGTGAATGTGTCTTTTAAAAGAGTTGATGAAAATGAAAACATACAGAGACAGAAAACAGATGCCAAAGAGTACTAAGGAATTCCAGAACATACTGAAAGGAAGGAACCTTCCCTATAATTGATGCCCTCCCTGAATTCTAAACTCTGAAACTTGGAGATGATAAATTTCTGTTCTTTACACCCAGTTCTTTACCCACCTGTAGTAATTTTTTTGCAGTTTTTGTTTTTGCATACTGTGAAGATGGGAACCGACCCTAGATGACCCTCCAAATGGTTTTTCAAAGGCAGTAAATTGCATGGGAGGAGATTACCCATATTTCTCCTCAGGAGCACCTGATAGATTTGAAATGCCTTTGGGATTGCATCACAGAGTTCTGCCATTAGGCCACCAACAAGTGCTTATTTCCTTAATTAAACCCAAACAGATATCTGATGCTTCACCAAACTGCTGTTAATATGGAAGGAGAAGTCAGGGAAAGATGAAAAGAGCCAATAACATAAATGATGAAATATTGCAAGGCTTATGCAATTCTATACAATATCCTCTATCCTTTAGCATTCTGATGCATAGCAAGTAATTATGAAGACCATGGCCTGGATCAGGTGTACCTTAGTCTGTTTCCACACTGACATCGTTGCTCTTCAGTACTCTGGAGAGGTCCCTGACAGCAGACTTTCATAATGCAATTCGTCTTTTGATTTCCAAGCTGCTGGTACCAAGAGTGTACCAAGATTGTGGAGCCAAGCAAATTGAAGCTGTTAACAATCTCAATCTCTTCACTGTCTATGATGATGATGTTGCCAATTGGCCCAATGGTAAGAATCTTTGTTTTCTTGATGTTGAGCTTCAATCCATATTGAAGCCTACAGTCCTTGACCTTCTGCAGCAAGCACTTCAAGTTCTCCTCAGTTTCAGCCGGGCAATGACTAGAGATGATAGAAGGAGAATTTATGCCTTTGAAATGTGATGCTGTAGAAGAATGTTGAATATACCATGGACTTCTAGAAGAACAAACAGGTTGTCCTGTTGTTGTTGTTGTTATGTGCCGTCGAGTCGCTTGCGACTCATAGCGACCCTATGTACAACAGCCCTAAACTCTGTTCTGTCCTGTGCCAATCACACTGTCTCTGACACTCCCATCCCGAATCTCAGTCACTGAATCAATCCACCTCATAGAGGGCCTTCCCCTCCTGCGCTGTCCCTCCACCCTCCCAAGCATGATGTCCTTCTCCAAGGACCGGTCTCTCCTCACAACATGTCCAAAGTATGTTAGACGAAGCCCCAGGTACTTGCCTCCAGGGAGTAGCCCGGTTTAACCCTTTCCAGGACGACTCTGTTTGTTTTCCTAGCAGTCCATGGTATTCTCAATACTCTTCTCCAGCACCACAGCTCAAAGGCATCAATTCTTCTTCTATCCTCTCTAGTCATTGTTCAACTCTCTGATGCATAACAAGTGATTGCAAAGACCATGGCCTGTATCAGATGCACCTTAGTCTCCAGAAAGACACCCTTGCTCTTCAGTACTTTGGAGAGGTTCCTAAAAGCAGACTTTCCCATTGCAATGCACCTTTTAATTTCCTGGCTGCTGGTGCCAAGAATGTTGACTGTGGAGCCAAGCAAACTAAAGCTGTGTACAATCTCAATCTCTTCACCATCCATCCTGATGCTGCCAATTGGTCCAATGATGAGAATCTTTTTTTTCCTTCTTTGTCTTGTTGACATTGAGCCTCAATCCATATTGGAGGTTGCAGTCCTTGACTCTCTGCAGCAGGTGCTTCAGGTCCTCTTCAGTTTCAGCAAGCAGGGTTGTGTCATCTGCATAATGCAGTTTGTTGATAAATCGTCCACCAATCTTGACCCCACATTTCTCCTCATAGAGTCCAGCCTCCCGGATAATCTGTTCTGCATATAGGTTGAAAAGGTATGAAGATAGGATGCATCCCTGGCGTACGCCCTTCCCAATTTTGAACCATTCAGTGTTCCCTTGCTCTGTTCTGACGACTGCCTCCTGGTCCAAGTATAGGTTTCGCATTAGAACGATCAAGTGTTCTGGGATTCCCATTCTTCTCAGAGTCAGCCACAGTTTGTTATGATCCACACAGTCAAATGCCGTTGCATAGTCAATGAAACACAGATACATTCCTCTGGTATTCCCTGCTTTCAGCCAAGATCCATCTAACATCAGCTACAATATCCCTAGTACCACGACCCCTTCTAAACCCAGCTTGGACTTCTGGTAGTTCTCTGTGGATGTGTTTTTCCAGTCGTTTTTGGATAATTTTCAGTAGAATCTTGCTTGCATGTGAAATCAGTGAGATTGTTCTGTAGTTTCCACATTCTGTTGGGTCACCTTTCTTTGGGATAGGAACAAATATAGATCTCTTCCAGTCAGTTGGCCAAGTGGTTGTTCTCCAGATTTCTTGGCACAACTTGGTGAGCACATCCAGGGCAGCATCTGTTAGCTGAAATATGTCAATTGGTAAGCCATCTATTCCTGGAGCCTTATTTTTTGCTGTTTCCTTCAAAGCAGCCTGAATTTCTTCTTTCGTCACCATAGGCTCTTGCTCATATGTTGTTTCATTAAATTCTTCTGTGTCTTCTGATTCCTTTCGATACAGTGACTCAGTATATTCTTTCCTCTTCTTTTAGTCCTTCCTGGATCATTTAACATTCTGCCAAAAGCATCCTTGATTATAGCAACTCGAGGTTTGAATTTGTTCTTCAGTTCCTTGAGCTTAAGATATGCTGAGCGAGTCCGGCCCTTTTGATTTTCTGACTCCAACTCTTGCACATTTCATTATAATATTTGCTTTGTCCTAGAGGTGGTAAAACCAAGCTGATTGTTGGAGGCAAGGATTCTGAAATTTCATCTGATATAATTTGGCCATGTTGCAAGTAAGGACAGGACCTTGGAGAGGGAAGTCATGCTTGGGAGGGTGGAGGGACAATTGAAAAGAGGAAGACTTTCAATGAGATGGTTTGATTTCAGTGATTAGGGTAATGCGGGTAGGTGTGTCATAGATAATAAGGTTGGCTCAGGATAGATCAGGGTTCAGAGCTGTTGTACATAGGGGTTGCTAAGAGTGGCAAGTGACTGGACAGCACATAACAACAACAACAACAACAACTATCCTTCAGTATTTTAATGAAATATGATTGGATGATTTTATCATTTACTCTCCAGTTGGAACCCTTTCAAAAGAATAATAGGAAACTGTGATTATGGTCACTCGTGGCAATAATAATATGTAACGTTGCTTACACAATGAGTGTGTGTAAGGCACAGTTTTCCCTGTTGTCCATGTGTCATCCCATTTGATATTGTGGTCTTAGGGATTTTTTGTTCACAATATACTTTCCTAGGCTTTGACTTTGACTTTGCCATGTGAATAGGTGGGAACAGGTGAAAATATAACACATAGCATGTGTTAGCCTAATCCACAAGGGGATTGGTTAGGCTTGCCACTAGATTGAGTAGGCTCGGTGGCAGATTGGAGAGTCTCCCCACCAGCAAAGAAGCAGCAGCCATGCAGTACATGCCCTCAGGACCAGAGACTTTTATGCCACCTAGACTTTCAGCATCACAAGCAACAACAGCAGCAGGAGGAGGAGGAGGAGGAAGAGCAGCGGTCGCAGGATAAGCAGAGGCCCAGTGACCCAACATATGAAGGAGCTGAACTTGGGACTGCTACCTGTCGTGGAACCAGAACTAAAAGCTTTCGCCCAAGTTTATTGAAGGACTTGGTGGCAGGTGGTAAGCCATAATTTACAGGACTAAGAGCTTTGTAACAATGGCCTGAGGTGCCTGCAAGCACATATCAGAAGCTGTGCTGGCTGAGTGACTGCATTTGCTACTAACCTGAATTACATACAGCCTTTGACTTCCCTACTATGGTTCTGTAAGGTCCGTGAGCTATTGCATGGGATTTGGACCCAGTAAAGCAGTGGAATTCGTGTTGGGATAAGTAGAAAGAAGTAGGGGAGCATGGAAGACATGTTTGACCTCATAGAATTGGGTTTGCGTTGTGGCTGCTGTTAACGGGATAGTTCTCCTTTGTGGAGCTGGTAAAGGTCAGATACGGCCATCTTCATGCAGTCACTGACCTTTCCACAAATACTCATAGTGATGTCACTGGGGTGGTTTAGGGGAAGATGGACCTCACTGTCAGAGCAGAGATTGATAAGAAAATGAAAGTGGCCAAAGGAAGTACTTTCTCGAGGTCAACAGGATGAGCTAATTAGAGAGTAAGAGCTTGAGTTCAGGCAGTTTGAACCAATTCCTGCTTTTAGTTACAGTGTGTTTTATTGCTGGTGAGGTCCTAACTTAATCTTTGCAGTTGGCCTTAGAGAACTATTCTACTTTTTACATTTTTGGATTGTGGTTGGGTTCCCCCCCCCCCCCAGGTCCATAAACCATGTTGTTGTTGTTAAGTGCAGTTGAGTCGTAGGCAACTCATAGCGACCCTATGAATGAAAGACCTGGACACTTGTATAACTTTCGTCTTTGCTCCAGGTTCATAGGATTTCCAAGGCAGGCTATTTCGGAAGTGGATGCCCCTCCTGCTTCCAGGTTTGTTTTAATATAATAGGGAAGCTCCAACAAACACTGTCCACCATGGGTAACCATTATCACATTTGGCACATCAGTGTCACAGTGTTAAGCTTCACAGCAACCACAAGCTACCTCTCTGTACAGCAAATGGACAGACCAGGGCTATATGACCTAGAAGAATGTTTGACCAAAAACAATTAAAAATAGGCCTGAGGGTCGCCGAGTTGAGTCACCCACCTTTGGCTTGGTAGATTCACTTTCTGTCTACTAGGCCAACTGATCTCTCTCTATGCTGTTGTTGTTGTTAAGTGCCATCCAGTCATAGGTGACTCATAGCAACCCTATGAATGAAAGACCTGGACACTTGTATAACTTTCATCCTTTCTCCAGGTTCATAGGGTTTCCAGAGGCAAGCTATTTCAGAAGTGGATGCCACTCCTGCTTCCAAACTTGTTTTAATTGGGGAGCTCCACCAAACACTGTCTACCATGGGTAACCATTCTTGCATTTGATACATCAGTGTCACAGTGTTCGGCTTCACAGCTACCATGAGTTACCTCTGTACAGCAAATGGACAGACCAGGGATATATGACCTAGAAGAATATTTGACCAAAAGCAATTAAAAATATATACCATGGACTACCAAAATAACAAACAAAATTGTCTTAGAGGAAGTGGACTCAAAAGTGTTCCTTAAAAGTAAGGATAATGAGACTTCATCAGATGTGTTTGGGACATGTTATCAGGATTCTGAAGCCCTGTCTCACATACTTTGGGCATGGTGCCAGGAGGGGTCAATGTTTGGAGAAGGACATGATGCTTGGAAGGGTGAAGGGACAGCACAGGTAAGGAAGACCTGTGATGAGATGGGTTGACACAGTAGCTGGAGTAATGAGTATAGGTGTGTTGGGGGCAGTGAGGTTGGCTCAGGATAGGGCAGACTTTAGAGCTTTTGGTGCATAGGGTAGCTATGAGTGGGAGTAGACTCAATGGCACAAAACAACAACAATATCAGGAGGAGCCAGTCTTTAGAAAAATACATCCTGCTCAGCAAAGTAAAAGGTCAACAGAGGAGACTAAGATGCTCAGTGACATGAATTCGTGCAGTGCCTGAAACATTGGGCTTAAGCATAGAGATTCTGAGGCTGGCACACACCAGGCAGGTTTTCTTCTATTGAACACAGTGTTATGCTGAGTGGAAGCCAGCTTGGCGCATCTAACCATAGCAATTTGAAAAAAAGTTCAAACTTAACAGAAAAATCAAAGAATACTTGAATACCTAGATTCACCAATTTAAGAAATGTTGTCATTATTGTCACTCATTCTCTGTGTATACTGTATTTTTACACAAATAATGATCATTTTCTACATCCTTGCCAATTACATCCTCATGTATAGTTGAGGGGTGGGGGTTGAAGCAGTGTACACTTGTGAAAATACCCAGGATTGGGAGCACTGGGATACAGAGCACAGCACAGTTATCGTGACCAAATGTTTAATATTGATATGGTACTATTACCTAGACCATGTTTAAATGTCCTAGATCATTCCAATAACACCCTTTCTAGCTGTACTTTTAAAGTCTTGAATCTAATTGAAGACTTAGAATTGCATTTTGTTGTCATTTGTAAAGTCTTATTTATAGATTCCATTTCTTCTAACCTACAGATGATAATAAGTGTTTAGAGCAGGTAGCATCTGCTGCCCGTGCCCTGGCCTGCGTTCCCAAGGCTCACCTGCATCTGTGACACCACCTGCAGCTGTAGTGAATGCTTACTGTACAAAGACAGCTTTTTGGTTCCTGTGCCCACAGACTCTCAACTTCTCTGTCACCAGGGCTTCTTCAGAGCTGTGAGATTTGCTAAGCCTGCCATAGGGCAGTCAGGAAGAACTGAGGATTTCAGCCCCCCAAGAGACATCACACCTTTCTTAATCAACCAAGTTCACAAGTCAGGGCATGAATACCCTTGCATCCTCACCCCTCAGTGAAACAACTCTGAGAATTGTTCTTCATGGTACCTTAGAGAGGAAACTGAGCCCCAGTTTTCTCCAGCAATAACTTGCTCATTAACACTTTCTCCTGTTCTTCCTTCCTTGTCTCTATCTTTCTACTTTCTAATTGTGCTTCTTGAGCTTACTCCCAAGATAAACTATCTTCAACCAGATGCTTGTTTAAGAATCTGGAGAAAATGCAAACCAAAGTATATTGAATAAACTGCCCGTGAACATTTAGCTAATTACTGGCAAAACCAGGATTTGCACCCCATAACCTGGTTGCAGAGACACATTCTTAAGTTTGAACCAAGTATAATTTTTTTTCCCTACTCAAAATAAGAGTCTCACCACTGGGCCAATTGGCAGCATCAGTATGGATGGTGACGAGATTAAGATTGTTAACTGTTTAGTTTGCTTGGTTCCACAATCAACACTCCTGGTACCAGCAGCTAGGAAATCAAGAGACAAATTGCATTGGGAAGTCAGCTGTCTGTGACCTCTGCAGAGTACTGAAGAGCAACAACATCAGGCTGGAGACTAAGGTGCACCTGATCTGGGCCATAATCTTCACAATTGAACGCTATGCATCAGAGAGCTGGACAGTGAATAGGGATGATAGAAAGAGAATTGATGCCTCTGAGCTGTGGTGCTGAAGAAGAGTATTGAGTATACCATGGACTGCTAGGAAAATGAACACGGTCGTCCTGGAGAGGGTGAAATTGGGCTATTCCTTGGAGGTAAAAATTCTGAAGCTTCATCTGACATACTTTGGGCATGTTGCAAGGAGGGACCAGTCCTTAGAGGGAGACATCATGCTTGGAAGGGTGGAGGGACAGAGCAAGAGAGGAAGACCCTCAATGAGATGGTTTGATTCAGTGATTGGGGTAATGGCAGGAGGTATGTCAGGGACAGTGATGTTGGGACAGGATAGAGCAGGGGTTAGGTCTCTTGTACATAGTGTCGCTATGAGTCGCAAGCAACTTGATGGCACCTAACAACAACAACTCAAAATACATTTCTCTTGAAGTTTCAGGTATTTTACTGAAAGGCTCGCAATCATCGAATTAGGAATGAAAGCGTACACTCAGATTCAACTAACCCCAAAGTGTTCATCAATAACATCATATTCTAAATGCACTAAAAATGTAAATTTTAAGGGCAAAGATAGGAGAGATTAAATCCCTTAACCAGTTAAAAATAGTTATAATTTTTAACCTTTACTAGATGTGTCTGGGTGGCACAAAGGATTTGGGCTCTACTACAACTCTAACTTTACACATCGACCTCATCTGATGGACTACATAGAAATCAAATTGACTATATCTGTGGAAGGAATCATTGGAGAAACGCAAAGTCAGTAGTCAAAACTAGGCTAGGGGTGAACTGTGGTCAGACCATCAATTTATTCATGTACAAGTACAAAAAAACCCCAACAAAAACGAGGGCAAAGGGGGCAACCCCAAGATCATGAAAAAGAAAATACAATCTTGAGCCTATGCCACCTGAATTTCAAAATTAAAAGTAAGTTTGAATTACTGGACACCAATGATTGAAGATCAGATGAGTTGTGGGATGAAATAAAATATATCATCTATGAAGGAGAGCAAAAGGTCATTACAAAGACAGAGGAGAAAGAAAAAAAACCTAAAGGGATGTCAGAAGAGACTCTGAAAACTGTGATAAAGTGTCAAGAAACCAAAACAAAGGAAAAACATGTCAAAGTAAAAGAGCTGAAGAGAAAAATTAAAAGGGCAGCTTGAGAAGACAAAGCAAAGTATTATAATGGAATATGCAGAGGGCTATAATTGGAGAATAAAAAAGGAAAAAATTTGCTCTGTAATTCTCAAGTATGGATGGTGAAGAGATTGAGATAGTTAACAGTTTTGGTTTACTTGGTTCCACAGTCAACACTCTTGGTAACAGCAACCAGGAAATCAGGAGATGAATTGCATTGGGAAAGTCAGCTGTGAGGGACCTCTCAAGACTACTGAAGAGCAACGACATCAGGCTGTAGACTAAGGTGTGCCCGATCCAGGCAATTATGTGCTATGCATCGGAGAGTTGGACAGTGAATAGGGATGACAGAAAGATAATTGATGCCTTTGAGCTGTGGTGCTGGAGAAGAGTGTTGAATACACCATGGACTGCTAGGAGAACAAACAGGTCTGTCCTGGAGAGGGTGAAGCCAGAATGCTCCTTGGAGTCAAGGATTCTGAAGCTTTGTCTGACATACTTTGGGCATGTTGCAAGGAGGGACTGGTCCTTGAAGAGGGACATCATGTTTGGGAGAGTGGAGGGGCGGCACAGGAGAGGAGGAAGACCCTCGATGAGATGGATCGATTCTGTGAGTGGAGTGGTGGGAATGAGTGTGTTTGAGACAGCGAGGTTGGCACAGGATAGAACCGTGTCTAGGGCTCTTGAACACAGGGTCGCTATGAGTTACAAGTGACTCAATGGCACATAACAACAACAACAACAACAACAACAATTCTCAAGTTGAGAGAATAGAAAACCAAACTAAAATCTTGAATTGAAATGTTGAAAGCTGTTGTGGGCAATGTGTTGAATGGTTCGGAAAGCATCAAAAGAAGATGGAGGGAAAACAGAGTCACTGTACCAAAAATAATTAACTGACTCTGAAAATTGTCACGTACCATATGAAGTACCACAAGAGCAGGAGCCAATGGTGATGCAGGAGAATGTCAATGCACCCAGGGCATTGGCAAAAAAAAAAAAAAAAAGATTTCAGGATTTGCTGGGTTACCAATTGACACTTGTAAGCCTGTATCATAACTGCCACCCAAGCAGATATATGCACAACCATGTTTGTTGCGGCTTTGTTTGCAATAGCAAAGAGCTGGAAACAACAAACAACTCAACAAATGAATGGATAGAGAAGCTCTGGTATATTCACACAAAGGAATACTATGCAGCTTTGAAAAACAAAGGACTCATGAAATGTCATGCAAAATGGATAAGCCTGGAGGATATTATGCTGAGTGAAATATCTCAGTCACAAAAGGACAAACATTGCATAGGGCCTCTGTTGTAAAACAGGACTGACATCAGGATTGAGGTAAGACAGAAAAGGAGGGGAGGAATAATGTATATTGCATTGAAACAGATGAGGGAGAGAACTGTTTAAAAGGGTATGAATGGGTATTCTTGTCATTATAGAAGTCCAGAGTGAAGGCTGCATAGTGGAGTGGACTTGGGGGGAGGGATAGCATAACAATGAAAGAGTTTTTCTTTTTCTTTTCAATGAGAAGAGTGAATTGTGGGTGAGGAGGTAGGCAGGGAGAAAAGTGCAACATTGAATGACTGGAAACCCTAAGTCTGTAAACTTTCATTAAAATTAGTAAAATGAGAAAAAAAGAATACCAGAAGAATATCTATTTGTACTTTATTGACTATGCAAAGACATTTGGCTGTGTGAATCATACCAAGTTATCGCTAACATTGAGAAGAATGGGAATCCCAGAGCACTTGATAGTTATCTTGTGAAACCTGGGTTAGTAACAGTAAAGAAATCAAGAGATGTATTGCACTGGGAAAGTCTGTAGTTAGGGACCTCTCCAAATTATTGAGGAGTAATGATGTCAATTTGAGGACTGATGTCTGTCTGGTTCAGGCCATGGTCTTTCTAGTCACTTGCTCTGCATCTGAGAACTGGATGATGAATAAGGATGACAGTAGAAGAGTGGATGCCTTTGAGTTGTGATGTTGGAGAAGAATTATGAACATCCCATGGACTGCCAAGAAACCAAACAAATATGTCTTGGAGAAAATGCAACCAGAGTGCTCTTTAGAGGCAAAGATGATAAAACTTCACCTCACATAATTTGGGCATGTTGCTAGGAAGGGCTAGTCCTTGGGGAAGGACATGATGCTCCAAAAGGTAGAGTGTAAGTGAAGGAGAGGAAGACCCTCAACAAGGTGGATTGACACAGTGATTGCTGCAACAGGCTCTAGTATGTCACAAAGGGTGAGGACGGCACAGAATAGGACAGGGCTCAGATCTATTGGACTACACTACCAGAGCTCCTTCATTTTTCCTTAAGACTGCTTACAAATGCCCTTGTTATGACACTCCGCACACTTTAGAGTCTATTTACCTGTCCTTGCCTCGCACTAAGGTGTTCTTGGTGACCTAAGTGTTTGAGTGCTAATCTGAAGGTTAGCAGCTTTGAGCGGACTGGTTACTCCATACAAGAAATATGTGACAATCTGCTTTCATGATTTATAAACGTGGGAATTCCATAGGGCAATTCTATTCTGTTTTCAGAGTCAGAATTTACTCAATGACAATGGATTCGGCTTGGTCTCCCACTAACTTATTGTCCTTTAGGGACTGTTTTCCTTATCTTTCAGCATTGGATTGGGCAAATAGCTTACAATTTATTCATGCCTTCCATACAACTAAGTACTGTACTAAATATATTGAGAGTATTATCCCATTTAATCTGCAAAACAATCCGATGGGGAAGCATCTATTATTATTTTCATTTTGCTTATCCTTTGAGAGAGTCTCTGTACTAAGTGGCAGAACTTGAAATAAACCCTGAAATTCTATGTTGCTTTTGCACCTTTCTATGTTGTGTGGTCCTCAAGCTGAACTCTCTCAAAATCTAAGCTCAGTGAAAATAGCTCTGATCACTTTAAAATTGTGCAAAATATTGCTGCTGCTGCTGCTGCCAAGCCTCTCAATATGGGGCTGCACCCCCCAGCAGACGAGACAGCTGCCTTGTCTCAATTAACCTTTACTGAGATGGAGTTGAGTTGACATTAGTTCCTCTAGAATCACTCATTCATTCATTCATGCATTCATGGGTTTTCATTTCAAATCACTCCTTTGTGAACCAAGTTGGGAAATTCTCATTTTCACACATCACCTATTTTGATGGATTCTGCGCGGTTATTTTCTATTTTCATGATTGACCAGCAGCCGTTTATACATTTTTCCAACCATCATCTCCTTTGCAGCTGTGGGCCTTCGACCTAGGATTGCTTTCTAAGAGTTATATTACCCGTTGTTTTTTCCCCCCGCTGTCATTCCCTGATAGCTTCAGTTTTCAAATGAAACTGAACAAGATGAATCTTTGTTACTTTGAATCTGTAAAATCCTTGGCATATATATTCTCTTACTTCTCACTTATTGACTATCTCGTTATCCAACATTTCACATTGATGACAATAATAAAAAAAACCCACAGCCCCTTTATTTTGTGCATTAACAACATCTGCTTGCCAATAATGAACCCCGTCGTGAGATGAGAGAACTGTTGACTTTGATGGTTACGGTTATGTGCTAACTGGTTTGGGTCATGATTCTCAATGAAATGGCAGTTATGCAATGATGTGATTGGCAATTAGGTTTTGATCTAGCCATCTTACATTGTGTGATTCAGCCCTCATTTTTGATTCCTGATGTCTTTTTGCAAAGATTTGCCATTCCTAATAACATGTCCAAAGTATGTGAGATGAAGTTTTACCAACCTTGCCTGCAAGGAGCACCCTGGTTGCGCTCCCTCCAAAACACAGTTATGTGTTCTTTTAGAAGTCTATAGAATATGCAGTACTTTTCACCATCAGCACAACTCAAAGATGTCATTGCTTCTTTAGTCATGGTTATTCATTTTAACTTTCAGATACATATGGAGCAATTGACATAATGGAGCTTGGGTTAAGTGCACCTTAATTTTTACACTACTGTCTTCACCTATTGGAAGCAGGGAGTGGCATCCACTTCATAAACAACATCCCTCTGGAAACTCTAGGAACCTTGAGAAATGATGATAGTTCTAGAACGGTTTCAGGCCTTTTTTTCATAGGGTCGACTCTCTGGCACCTAACAACAACAATAACAATATCTGTATACACCCATCCATCCATTGCTATTGATTCCATTCTGACTCAGCAAGCAAGAATCAAATTGTCTTACAGAGTTTTACAAGGCTGCACATTTTTACAGATGTAACCCAGAAAATCTTTCTTTTGTGGAGTAGTTGGTGAGTTAAAACTGCAATTTTTTACTTAGAAGCTGAACACTTTAGCCACAAGGTTCCATTTCTATATACAGATACAGATCTATTGCTCTAGATATAACATTGTTATAGATGCTATTGAATTGATTACCACTCATAGCAGCTATATAGATGCATGTAGCTAATATGACTAAAAATGAGGAGGAACACCTGTAAATGCCTGTTAATATTTGGAACGTGGAATATAGGTAGTATGAACCCAGGAAAACTGGAAGTTGTCAAAAATGCAATGCAATGCAAAAATATCAACATCCTTTACATATTATGTCAATATGAGGGATGACTGCATCAAATCACAAAATGGAAGTTGACTATGTGATGACACAACTGCCAATCATATCCTACATGTATGTATATAGGTAAACACATATGTGTGTGAAAGAAAGAGAGTATGTTGCTGTTATTTGCCATCAAGTCAATGCCAACTCACTGTAAACCTTATATACAAAAGAATAAAATCTTTCCAAAACCTGTACCTCATTTGCTATGTTTAAGTTCATTGATGCAGCTACTGTGCTAGTCCAATTTATCGAGGGTATATAGCTGCATCTCTTGTTTATCAGCTTTATCAGAGTTTACAGACTAAAACAGACTAAAAAGCAGGACTGCTTCCTACTTCTGAAATTACAAGTCCTCAGAAACCCGATGAAAAACATTGAATATTGGTCAGGGTAGCGATGGAAGATTCATTCCTCAGATTGGAAGGTTGTCAAAACTCACCTGGAGAACAGCTGCCTTCTCAAAGACAAGTCCTAATGACAGAGGCGAAGTAAAGCTTTCACCCAGGGAACATGGACTTTCATATGTTAATGTGTAAAGATTCAAAATGAGGAAAGGTAGCTGTAAATAGCCATTAATAATTAGAACATGGGATACACATAGTATGAATCTAGAAAAATTGGTAATTGTCATAAATGAAATTGAATGCATTAAGATCTGCATAATAGGCATTGGTGAGTTGAGATGAACTGGTATTGGCCACTTTGGATCAATCATATGATCAACTACCCTGGGAATTACAGATTGAAAAGGAATGGACTTAATCTGTAGTTTCATTTCCCCGCCCCCAAGTTTGTGTCATGTGCATATCAGTTTCTTAAGTCTTCCTCCAATCCTAATTCTGTATTTTTGTTCATGTAGTCCAGTTTTTTGATGTTATTGTTCAGTGTATAGATTGTACTAGTTAAAAGATACAATCCTGATATATACACTGAAGACTTAGCTATAGAGTTTTATGTTTTAAACATTGAAAATGTTTTATTTTCATTTTTTCCCACTGTTTCACATTCTTTCCTCTTCCTCTCTCCCCTCCCTAGCCCTCTTTGCAATGTACCCCTTATTTCAGATTGTTGTCATACATTTAATGGTTAATCATATATTTCTTTTTAGACAGTTCTTCCCCTCATCTGATCTAGAGCAGTGTTTATTATCTATTCACTTCCCCTTCTCTTTCCAACCCCTCCACATCTATCCTGTTTTATAGCAGCAGTGTTATGCAGTGTTTGTCCTTTCGTGACTGAGATATTTTACTCTGCTTAATGTCCTCTAGGCTCTCCCGTGTTTTACAAGTTCATTTTTATTCACCAAGAACAAAATAGTAAGATAGTCATCAAAAGCTCAGAAGAGAAATATGAACCACAACTTCATTTACCTTAAGGCCAGAAAAACAAGAGAGGGTGTTTTTCTACTATCTCCATTGATTCGACAAGGGTCAAAGAAGATGGTCTCTGATAAAATGGTAAAGAAAGGTAGCACCCAATTCAAGGGGTTATTTTTAAGTATTTACATTTTATTTTATTATGTGTGTGTGTGTGTGTGTGTGTGTGTGTGTGCGTGTGTGTGTGTACCACCAAATCAGATCTGACTGGTACAGGAGGAGAATATCCTTCCTTCTCCAGCAGAGCATCTGGCGGATTTGAACCGCATGCCTCTGGGATTGCAGTGCACTTCTTGCACTAGGCCACCAGAGATCCCTAAAAGTCAAATTATTATGAAAATAAAAAACACTCCCCCCAAAATCCTAAAAGAAACAGACAAAGTAACTTACTTGAAACATTCCATAAGCTTAGAACAAAGCCTTTAGCCAGTGGTACACAAAATAAAAGATAACATGTAAAATCAGTGCTCTTCTTAAAAATCAGATGAGACTAAAAGGTCAACAATTACACAAAAGCAAAGTTGTGAAGATAAATGAACAGAGAAACTGGATGCTAGTAAGGAAATAAACATACTTAAATAGAGTATTGACACATTGTGTTAAGCCTAAATTACATTACTGAGCAATTTGTGTAGAAATTGTCAAATGGGAACTTAATGTGCTGTGTAAACTTTCACCAAAGAGTCATTTTTTTTTTTTTTAAGGAGCAATATAGTGCAGAGCAGATGTCCTTAAGCTACAGCATGTGGGCCAAATCCAGCCTTCTGCTTGTTTTGGTAACTAAAGTTCCATTGGAACACAGCCATGTACATTTGTTTAAATATTGTCCATGGTGGCTTTTATGCTAGAATAGTAGAGCTGAACATTCACAACAAGAGATTGTATGGTCGGTCCATCAAGCCTAAAATATTTATCCTTTGGTCCTGTAGAGAAAAAGTTTGCTAATCCCTGAAATAGAAGGAAAGGGAATGGATTTAAGGGCTCAGAGAACTTGGGCAATTCTAATCTTTGTGAAATTTAGTTGCCTGATCTGTAAAATTGGACTAATAAAATGTGAAGAAACGTACTGAAATGCTTTGTAGTATGCACACTGTAGAAATTATGGGAAGAGCAACACTGTCAACTATATCAGTTAGTTCCCTATAGCAAACTGTCCCAAAATAATGATTAAGCCTGATAATTGTTTATTCTTTTTCACGGTTTTTAAAGTCAGTGAGGTGTTGACTTTCTAGGTTGAAATCAGCTTAGTGAATTCTGGTCTCCACAAGACTTAATCACACGTTTGTGGCTGGCTAGGGAAGGGACAGTTTTGCTTTACTTGTCTGTTTGTCTTTCTGGAACCAATGAAGCAATGTCTTCTCATAATGATGGCCGAAGCAGAAGAGTGCAAGCCTAATCATGTAAGTTACTGTCAAAGTTCTCCCCATATCAGATCTACACATCTGACGAGGAGCTCTGCTGCCAGATTATGTTGCTACCACACCGGCTGTGCATCTTTGATAGTTTGAATCCACTAGTTGCTCCAGAACAATGAATAGTTTCCTCCCATTACAATTTCCAAGAATTTGACTCATGTGAAACACCAAGGATATATACACAGATAAACAGAAATGAGTACTTACCGTAGCATTGCTTTTAAGGGGGAGGGGAAGCAATTTTAATAGAGGCTTGTTAAACAAATTAAGGCATGTCTAGATAATGGAATAGTAAGGAATCATAAAAAAAATTAAGAAAAAGAACAAAAACAAGGAAAAATATGATGTTATTTAATGTAAAAAAGTCATAGAACAATTTCTGCATATATTTGTGTTGTTTCTTAAAAAAATGAATATGCATGGACAGCATTCACATACACTATACTAAAACTTTACCAAAAAGTAAAATCAAACGCACTGCCATTCAGCTTATTTTGACTCATGGTCAACCTCAATTGGGTTTCCAAGTCTATAGATCTCTATGGAAGGCAACTTGTGTAACAGTAGTATTGCTACATGTGAAAAATAAAACTAAGAGTGAATTTTCGTTTCTTCTTTGCAATTTATTTTAAAGATTGTTAAAGTTTTCCAAAGTGAGTATGTAGTAATTTTATCATTGAAAAGATAACTTTTGTGCAAAATTACAATAAATCTTCCTATATTAAGAGGCAGAGGAAGAGGTGTATATAGTAGAAGCATTGAGCAAACATATACACTGTGTGTTGCTAATTCTTGCTTTCAAATTTCTTGTTTTCCTGGAGGCATTGTAAAATAATGTGCACTTTACCTATTGATTGAAAATACACTTTATTCATAAGAGTAGCTTGTTGGACAGGAATCATTTATAACTATGTAGCTATGAAATCAATTGTACAATTCTTGTTTAAGTTATTTATTGTGAATTGGAATAATAATTATTCTCTGTCTGAATAGTTCTCATGTATACTGTTCCCTTGTCACTTAAAAAAGCCTAAGTTTTATAAAAACTAAATTACACCACAGAAATGTTATACTTTACGCATTTTGCATTATATTTTCTGAAATAAATTCTGATTTAAATTTTTTGAAATATTAAAGTATTAAAATGGAGTATGCTATACAATAATTGATACAGTAAATGACAGCTAGACATAGCTATTTATGTGACACACTGGCATTCTTTTCTCTTGTCTCTCATCTTCTTCTTATTTCATGTTGTACTTGTTAAGGCTTAAATTGTAATGAGGAAGTTTTCCCCTTCGCAGTCAGCTTTTAGCCAAAATGGCTAAACAAAGCATACTTCAATTCTTAAATGAAAACCCCTCATATGTGTTTATGGATATAAAAAGGCTCTAAGTTAGATGTTAAGAATACGTAGAAAACAAGACAATGGCATTGGGATTAATAGGCCATATAGGCTAGTTTTTAAGAATGCAGAACAAAATAATTGCAATAATGTTGATTTTTAGATGTGCTGTGAGGTCAGAGCCAACCCATAGCTGACCCTCCAGTGGGTTTTGAGAGGCTATACATTGTATGGAAGTTGTTGTTGTTGTTGTTACGTGCCGTCGAGTCGTTTGCAACTCATAGCGACCCTATGTACAACAGCCCTAAACCCTGTTCTATCCTGTGCCAATGGCACTGCCTCTGACACACCCATCCCAATTACCCCAGTCACTGAAACAATCCATCTCATAGAGGGTCTTCCCCTGCATGGAGGTAGATGGCCTATAATTCTCCCATAGAGCAACTAGTAGATTCAAATCATGCATCTTTGGGTTGGTAGCTCAACTCCTTACCCTTAGTCTACAAGATTGTTCTAACTGTAGTAATAATAGGGCCAATCAGCATCAACGTGATAAAGGAGAAAATAATAAATTTGTCAAGGATCTAATTTTTCTTGGCTTCACAAGCAACACCTATGGAGGCAGCAGTCAATAAATCATATGATGCACGCTTGACCAAACTGCAAAAGATTGCTTTGAGTGTTAAAGAGCAAAGATGTCACTTTGGGAATTAAGAGGTACCTGACATAAGCCATGGTATTTCCAATCCCTTTATATACAAGCTGTGCACGGTGCACAATGAATAAAGGAAACATTACACTAATTGATGGCTTTGAATTCTGATTTGGCAAAGAATATTAGACTATGAATTGCCAAAAAAAGCATATCTTTTTTTAAGAGGAAGTATAGTCAAAATTATGCTTATAGGAGAAAATGGCAAGACATTTTGTCATGTTCTACAACATACCATTGTTGTTGTTTGTATCATCAAATCAGAACCAACTCATACTGACTTTCCAGTGGGTTTTCATAAGCAATAAATCTCATGGGAGAAGATTGTATGTCTTTCTCCCATGGAGCAGCTGGTGGATTAGAACCATGAGGCTTTTGGCTGACCAAGCAGAACTTTGCCACCTAGACACCAGAGCTCCCCAGGCCATGCTATCAGGAAGGGCCAATGCCTGGACAAACACGTCATACTTAATAAAGTAGAAGGTCAGCAAAACTTAAGCTCCTCAACGGGATAGATTGACACTGACTCCAACAATGAGCTTAAACAGCAGCGTTTGTGAGAATGTGCAGCGGTTCACTCTGTTGGACTCAGGATCGCTATGTATTAGAACCATTTAAATGGCTCTAAATAATAAGAGCAACACAAGTCAAATGCCTAGTGAAAGAAATGCTAACACCACAAACATTCAAAAGCAGGCAGCATATACTTTAAAAGAAATTACTTGTATATACCATCATTCATTTTTACACTATCATTCAGGTGCAGCATTTTGTTTTGCATAATACTTCCTTTACATTGTGTTTCATATAGTTAATTACTATTGCTCTATTACTTTTAGCTCCCCAGCTCAAGCTCAAGTCTCCCTTTTACCTTATCTATTTCTTCACTCCCATCAACCCCACTATGCTCTGCTGTCCTAATGATTTCCTCTTTCTTCTTTCACATTCCTTCTCGTCTTTCCCTTTTAAATAGTTATATACGGTTGCCACTATTTGCTAATTGTAATAGCCATATTGTCTTTATCTCAGTTCTTCTCAGGTTGATCCTCCCTTGTCCAGGTTCTTGTGGTGTCCTTTGTCTGTCCTTTGTCTACTCTTTTCATTTCTGTTTTCCCCCTCCTCCTTCTTCTAAGAAGCACATAATTTCTCAAGTCAGCCAACAAAGAAATAAATCCTAGGAACGGTTCTGGCCTATCTTTCTTCAATAACTGTAATATACTTTGCAAATTACAAAATATTTGTTCACAACTTATGTGGTAATCACAAGCTGCTTAATAGAAAATGTTTTTAGAAAATTGGCTATATAAATTGCTATATGACCATATAAAGGAATATCATTAAATGAAGAAGATGAATGTACTCAAGTCAGAGCTATCAAACTCTCATTGAGTCTAACAAAAAAGGTTTTGAGTAAACAAAGCAAGTGTCACAGGTATACCTATAGCTTCACTGCCACCGAGTCAGAAATTTCTTAGAGATGACCACCCAGCAGGTTTTTATGAGGCTGTAAATCCCACAGGAGAGGATTGCCCATCTTTCTCCTAAGGATGTGCTGGTATAGTCAAGAGAAGATTCACAGTGCAGCCTCCTATAGATAGGTCACCAAGACTTAGAGATGTGTGTTTCTTGATAAAGCATACTTAGTCATCATCTAGTTGGGCACTGGAAATGAAAAATCTCAAATTCAAGAGAGAGATCACCATGTTGAATGGAGAATTTATAGGAGATTTAGAGCGTACTAAGGAGCCCTGTTGTTGTTGTGCATTACTTGGCAAGCTGCTACCGGAGAAGTTGACAGTTGGATTCCACCAGCTGCTTCTCTGGAGAAAGAGGGTCACTCTCCTCCTGGAAAGACTTACAGCTTTGAAACCCCAATGGATGGTTGCTTTGAGCAGGATCAACTCAACAGCAGTACATTTGGTTTTGGCTTAGATTGTGTTGGTCATATTTTAATTATTAAGTTGAATGCGAGTTAGAAGGAACTTACAATATTATTTAGACAGAAAATATGCTTAACAGTCATAGATAAATGGTGATATAAGTACAGATTTACAAGGATTCAGAGTCTCTATTAACACAAAATGCCAGAACCTAAAACCTGTTCAGAGTCTTTATTAATACAAAATGTCAGAACCTAAAACCTGAACACAGTGTTTAAGAACATGGACTCATTATGATTATACACAGTAAAGGAGTTTTGACAATCTAAGAACCAATTTGTGCTGACACAAATATTCATAATAAAGGCTGTGAATTTCAAGAAACTGCTTACTGAATGTTGGAAAAAGTTTCCATGCCTGAGATTTTAGTGCTGTTAATCTTCTGCCACATTTGTGCTAGGTCCATTAGACCATTTCAGGTCTTGTCTGTTTTTATTGCTTGTTATATTTCTAGTAAAGTTAAAGCTTTTAGCACTGCTTTGGTGTCTATGAAGTTGATGAATTCCTCCCTATTGATGGTGTCTCATGCTGATTCTCTAATGGGTGCATTGAAATATAATCTGCTGGGCTATTTTCTTTCCCTGGCCCATGTACAATTTTATAATCATAACCATGTAGATATTGTAAACCCCATCACTCAGAGAGAACATTGCCGTCTTGAACTGTGAACTGCCAAATATTGTCATGAGTGCCTGATGATCTGTTACCACAGTAAAAGCTGAGCCAGAAATGAACAAGAGACAACATATAGGGACTGAGGGCTGGCAGGCCTCTGCCAAATCCCTGAAGAAAGAAAGGCCTGGGCCCTCTTAAAATCAGTCTTGCATAGAAGAAAGTAAGTGCCCTTTCACCTGGCTTCAAATACACATATATTTTCGTGATTTTTGAGAAAGCATTCATACATTTGGTAGCAGTGGTTCTTTTTTTAACTGCTAGGTAATGGCCTGTGGGTTTGGATATTACTAAGCATTCAAGAGTTACTGCTTAATTTTTCATTTGTCAAATGCCTAGGATACACAAAATTATTCTACAATGCATGACATTATAATATCCTCCCAGTCCATATGGCAGGCAACAAGCCAAAAGTTCTAAAGAAATCCTAGGTTCTAAGTTCTTGGGGAATTGTGACATGTTTGAGGTTGGTGTCTCTGCTTTTCCATCTGTAAAATGGAGATAATAATTTCTCTCTTCTGGCAAGTTGTGAGAATTAGTCCATGTTCAAAAAGAACTTTGAAAATGCAACAAACTGCCTAGCCATAAGCAAAGCAAACTGTTAGAATATCTCAGAATGGATTTCTTTGTCAACATTGTAAAGTTCAATTGCCAGTTTATTTTACTTAGTGCCTTTGTTTACATTTTTTTGTTTCTATAGTAAGAACCAAAAAGAAAAGTAAACTTACACTACAAAATGCATCACAGAGCCAAAGGGATATGTCAATTCTTATGTATCTTAATGAGTGCCAAAAAGAATAAAATATTTGTCATTCCTAAACTATTTAGCCTATTTAAGGAACATTTTGATGCATTTAAAAAACATAGACTACTTTTCACATGTTATTTAAAAAAAAAAACATTTTTTCCCAGTAAAATCTTAAAAAGCATCTAAGATTTAAAGCTAAAGTATCTAGCAAGCAAAAAATGCCCTTATTCTGTAAAGGCAACGTGTATGTTTTTCTTTTACTTTGTGCTGTAGTTTTGGTCATAGTTTTCTCTGTTGTTTTTTAATGCAGAAACTCCTCTCTTAACTTTCAACATGGGACTCCAGGCAGTGAGGGGCAAGGCTCTACATCCTTGCCTGTGATCTTCTATGGTATGTAGCAAGGTGATCTTTTGTTGAAACCAAAATGTAAAAGCAACACAATTTATACTAGCCAATCACAAATTGAGTGTTGTGAAAATTAGTTCATGTTCAAAAGCAACTTTGAAGTTGTAACAAACTGCCTCAAAATAAGGAAAGCCAACTGTAGATTTATCTCAAGATTGAAATTCTTTGTTGACATTGCAAGCCTCAATTACCAGTTTATTTCATTCAATTCCCTTGTTTACATTTTTTTATGTTAAGAACCAAATAAAGGAAAAAAGACAAATAAAACACTAAACTTACGTTATATAATGTCTCATATAGCTAAAGTACTATAGCAATTAGGAATAAGCCTAACTAGAGATGCAAAAGGCCTTTATGAAGAAAACTATAAAACATGACTGTGAGGAAACAATAACAGACCTAAATAAATGGGAAAATATTCCCCATTTATGGATTGTTGTTGTTGTTATGTGCCGTCGAGTCACTTGCGATGCATAGCAACCCTATGTACAACAGCCCTAAACTCTGCTCTGTCCTGTGTCAATCGCACCATCTCTGATACACCCATCCCAATTGCCCCAGTCACTCAATCAGTCTACCGCATAGAGGGCCTGATATCCCTCTCAAAGGACAGGTCCCTCCTTACAACATGTCCAAAGTATGTTAGACAGAGCCTCAGAATCCTTGTCTCCAAGGAGCCGCCCGAGATGAATCTGTTTGTTTCCCTAGCAGTCCAAATGGTGTTGGAAAACTGGACTTGCAGAAAGCTAAAGCAGAATCCACACCTTGTATCATACAATCAATCAATCAATCAATCAATCAATAAATAAATCATCTAAAAGTGTATCAAAGACTACGGGTAAAGCCCCAAATCATACAGATCATAAGAGACAAAATGGGACCAAACTTATAAGGCAGAGTCTATGGTATCAATGTTGTTGTTGTTGTTATGTGCCGTCGAGTCATTTCCGACTCATAGCGACCCTGTGTACAACAGCCCTAAACCCTGCCCTATCCTGCGCCAACAGCACCGCCTCTGACACACCCATCCCGATTACCCCAGTCACCGAATCAATCCATCTCATAGAG
>NW_006399825.1:10734683-10753900 GCF_000299155.1 Elephantulus edwardii | reverse complement strand
GAATATACTGAGTCATTATATAGAAAGGAATTGGCAGATACAGAGGAATTTAAAGAAATAAAATATGAGCAAGAGCCTATGGTGATGAAGGAAGAAGTTCAAGCTGCTTTGAAGGAAATAGCAAAAAATAAGGCCCCAGGAATATATGGTATACCAATTCAAGTATTTCAGATAACAGATGTTGCCCTGGATGTGCTCACCAAGTTGTGCCAAGAAATGTGAAGAATGGTATCAATAGATTGGCCAAATATAACCAGAAATGCACAACTAGGAGAGGTTAACAGTGATGAATGGGTCCTTCTAAAGACTAAGTTCCTGTATGCATCAAAAACTTTTCCCAATAGAGTGAAAAGAAAACCTACTGACTGCTAAAAAACTTTTGGCAATGACATCTCAGACAAAGGTCTCATAATGAAAATTTATTTCCACAATTTTATCGATTAATTAGGGAGCTCTGACAGCATGGTCTGTAGAGAACTGTGAAGATAATACAAAAGCAGCACTTCTATGGAGTTCCAATGTACCAGCTGCATTGCAGAAGACAAACAGATTTCTCCTCTATAATTTATAGCCTTGGAAAACTACTGTAAAGTTGGTTATGAGTTGGAACCAACCCAGCCGCAACAGTGCAGGGGTGGGGAGAAGGGCAGAAAAAGAGATCCATTAATTGTATAAAGATACAAAAGCAGCTTCACTCATATCTCCCTTATTCCAGACACTGTATTAGGTGTCTTGCACATTTTGTCTTTTTCTTTTCTTTTTTACTTAGTTTTCTTAAAGAATTTGGAAAAGACTGGTAATATATGCTATATAAATGTTTCAGTAGGTCCACTGGAGAATCCACCTTGGCTTAAAGTTTATTTTGTGGAAATACTTTAGATAGCTAATTCAATTTGTAAAGGCATAGAGGGCGATTTAGAAGCTTTTATTTCCTCTCAAGTGAGTTTTGGTAAACTGTATTTTAAAATAATATGTTCACTTTATTTAAGTTGTCAAATTACAGTTGCTCACAAATATATTCTTTAAGTATTTGTAGGATATTCAGTGATAACTATCTTTTGATTATGACACTGATAATTTGCTATTATTTCATCCTTGAATATTTGGTGGAATTTAGCAATTAATCCATATAGTCCTGGAATTTTCTTTGTAACAAGATTTATATTTCTTTCTCCCCCCTTTCTTCCTTTTTTTTTTAAATTGAGATTTTAATGAATGCTTACAGAGAACTTGGATTTCCATTCATTCATTGTTGCACATATTCCGACCTGCACACCGCCCCACCCGTCCCATTTTATCTTATTTTCCTGCAGTGGCATAGTGGTAACCTTCCATGAGATTTCTGAAGCTAGAAATCATTATGAGAGCAGACAACCTCATCTTTCTCCCACAGAGCAGCTGCTGGGTGTAAACTACCTTCTTCTCAGTTGGCAGCCTAGCTCATGGGCAGTAAAATTTACTAGAATTGATCTCCATTTCAAATTGAGCTAATGTGTAGTTCTTAAATATGTTTACGGCATTGAAGTCTATGGGGGAGAGAATAGTCTAAAAGTATTGTATTTTAGGGCATTATTTTTATCGTGGGAGTATACAATGAGGGTTGCAGAGTGGATTCTATTTGGGGGTAGGGGGTGGGGTTTGGGGAGGTGCGGGGGGGGGATTGTGTACCAATGAGGGAGTTTTTCTTTTGCTTTTCAAGGAGAGGAGCAAACGGGGGGGGGGGGGGGGGGGCGGGGGGAGGGGTTTGTGCGGGGAGAAGGGTGCAACAATGAATGAATGGAATCCCAAAATCTCTGTAGATGTTCATTTAAATGAAAAATAAACAACCTAAATTAAAAAAAACGGGTTCAATGGCAAATCGTGTGGTTTATATGTCTTACCACAATAAATTATTTCTTTAAAAAAAAATCAAGTCAGTGTTGGCTTCCTCTTAGACTGCAGGCATAGAAACAGTCACTTTATTCCTGCTGAACAGATGAGACTATAGTCAGAGACACAAGTCAGTTCTTAGAAACCTTTCAGAGAGACATAGTGACAGTCCGAACACTTCCTAAGGAGGTACTCAAGATGTGAATCTGAAAACTATGGCCAGCACAGTTTAAAGTATCATTTAAAAATTTGGCTCTCTGTGGCATAGAGAAAATAAAAAAGACAGTGATACAGTTTTGCTGTGAATTTGAGTCTGGTTCCTTAGAGAAGTAAAACCTAACCTGTCTGAGAGATTACAAAACCCAAGAGCAGTTTACAAAAATAATTCAATGGTTTTAAAACCCATTTTGATATTGCTGTTGAATGGTAGGAGTCATTTTTTTAGCTTAAACTATTCACATCTTTCTTCATTCATATCCCAACTTGATCCCATAAGGAACTGATGCATTTTATTGAATGCAATGTGCGTAAGGATTCACTGTGCTATCTTTGGATGAGAAGGCTGGCCATTCTCCTGGAAGATGCTAAATCTCTGGAATGTTCTGCCAAATAATCAACACAGAAATAAGCAGTACCTCCAGGATAGTTACATGGGGGTGGGGGGAAGTGGAAGGGGATAAAAACCAATGTATGACATAAAAGAACAATGGCTATTGTCAAATTAGAAAATGTGTAATTCCACCTTCAGCCAGTACTGGATTTGAAGTGCTAAGAGGGAAGCTTTTCCTCTGAGACAAGCTTGCCCAAAGTAGAACCTGGGAGAGGTTATGGGTTTGGTGAAGGGGTAAAGTTGAGTCCCACAGAGTACTCTGAGGAGATTGACATTTGAATGAATCTGTAGACTAACATTGGAATTCTGATTGAAGTGATACACATTTGAAACGAGGGCAAGAAGACAAGGAGAGAATGAAAAAGAAAGAGAGACTGACTTTTCAAGACTGAGTCAAACTGTTTGGCAGAATAAACTTGGTTGGTGTCCGTGAGAGCACATCTCCAAGTCTTGCAGTTGGAGTTTGCCAACTCATAGGGATCATCTGGATCCACAAGAGTGGAAGCCGAAGGAATCCAACAAGGGAGGAACAGATGAACTTGGACATGTTTCTTCAGCACTGCTTGAGGAGAAGGGTGTCGTGAGGACCCTAGGCTTATTGACTGGGCTCCACGTGAGGGATAGGACTGAGTGAGAAGACTGACAGGACAGAACCACAGGAAGAAATGTGAACTTCTGAGCTTCCAGCTTATGCTCATTCCAGCCTGGACACAGAAGGCAGGAGATGAACTGACCCCAACCAATTGAAGAGAGAAGCAAGAGTTGATTGGGCAACCTGATGGCTTGCTCTGGACTGGACTTTGCTTGTGGATGCAGATGCTCAAAGTTGCCAAGTTGAACAGAGGATTATTCGGCAAAAAAAGGTCATGCTTGTTCCCTCAGAGTACTGATTTGATAGGGATGGGCTGGTCAGAAATTGGCTACCTAAAAGGAGGATGTTAGGGCATGAGGCATACCGTAGCTGGTTTACCTGCTTTCACAAAAGATACCGTTAGCAAGATGATTGAAAGGGGAAGAAAACTCAACCCAAAATACACATGAACAAAATATAATGTAAATGAAACTAATTATATAAATAAATACGTTAAAAAAAAGAAAGAAAGAAGCTGTGCTTCTTAGGTAACTATGGGAGATGTGGGTAATGGCAGAAGGGATTCTGTTCTATTCAGAACAACTTTTATGTAACTCCTCAGAAAATATAGACTTGATGAAACTTTCATAAAGTTTTCTTTTCCATTTTATTTTAAAGAGTTTTTGGCATATAAAATTACACACAAAGTTAAAATGTATTCATGCCATATATGTCATTTTTAATATAGGCTTTCCTCATTTTCTTGGATTTCCTTCCTATCTTTCTTTCCACTCCATCTATAGTGACCCCTTTACAACAAAAGGTTATCCGTGTCAACAACCCAATATATATCCTTCCGTATGTTTCTCCATTTTATGTATATCTAAGGACATATGTTCTAAATACACCCACACAGGAGAAAGAGGTTGGTGGTGTGTTTTTTAATGTGAAAATATACATAATTCCCTTTATCTTGTTTTTAACAGTTCTCATTTCCACTTTCATTGAATAAGAATGTTCTTTTTGCCCAAGATGTTATGGGTTCTTTTGGTTAGAAATGTATTTCTTGTTATTACTTTAATTTACATTTTCCTACCTTCTTTGTGATTTGAGCTTCTTTTCATATATTTATTGACATTTGTATTTCTGTGCATTGTCTCTTCATATCTCTGGGTCATTTTTTATTGGGTCTTTTTCTTGTCAATCATGAGGATGCTCTGTGCACTATGGATATTGTCTGTTTTTTGAGAGTCAACTAATAATCAGAACATGTAAACTGCAAATAAGAGTGAATAATGGGTTATGGAATTCTCATTGTTTACCCTGAATGCTTCATGAATCCTTTATCTAAACTAGAGTCTTGAAATGTGGGTTGATTGACATTGCCATGGTCATCTTTATATTAAATTATTAATAGTGCTCAGCTAAAAAAATCAATAAAAATAAGGGTTATAGTATTTCCTTTCCATATTTCAGTAGATGACTTTGTTCATATGCACACTGGTTTAATTTCAAGAGGAATGGCTAATAATACTGACTTTCCTTGAGAAGGACTGTATAGACTCTGTCTTACTCATTTAAGATGAATAATATTCTGACAATTTCTCCTTGAGCACCATTTTTAAAATATTTTCCATATAATTTCTATATTTCTCCCTGAGTAAGGTGATGAGACTTAGGAGGTGAGCTTAGAGACATTTCACTCTGCTCTTTCTACCTCACATTCATTATGGAAAGATAGAAACAAGTAAAAAATGATAACAGAAATTAATAAAAAAGTAAGATTAGTCAAGAATAAGGTATAGCCTATAACTTTCTAGACAAGGATCACAAATCTGATGCTTAAATTTCTTGCAGTCAAAATGAAGAGAGAAATGGAATTTCCAAAAATTTCACAGTTTACACAAAAATAAATATTAATCTGTTGGCCAGGAATAGGTCAATTATCTATACAATTTGACTAGAGATTAATATTTTTATAGTACTTTCCCTGGCACAGAAACAGTATCTTGGTGTGTTTTGGTTTTGGGTTTTTTTTTTTTTTTAATCTTAGCTTTGAATAACTCCATTCTTTATAAAAAGGAATACAGGTAACCTGAATGTTCTTCTTGGTTCCTGGGGTATTTTGCTTTAACTAAGTGGCAACTTATTTCCTTTTTAATACTCCAGATATTCCAACAAGAGTTGATAGATGACCCATTCTTATGATTCTATCATGCAATTACATACATTTTTGCCGAGTTAGGGGGAAAATACAAAATGAAAGACCTCTTCTTAAAGATTAATGTAGATCTTTGTGAATACATCTTTTCTTTCCAGTTGTTATTGTGTGCCATCATGTCGGAACCAATCCTTCAGTAGGCAGTTAATCAGATGAAAGGAGATTGCCTATCTTTCTCCCACAGAGCATCTGTTGGTTATGAATCACATGCCTTCAGGATTGCAATGCAGTTTCTTACCACTGGTCCACCAGAGCTAGAAGCCAGTAAATTGAGCTCTGATGGTACAGTTGTGGAAATTCCACCATAGAAGGTAATTCCAAAGAAAAGAAAGATGGACAACCTTTACACCTGTGATTTATAATCTTGAAAATTTAGTGGAGGGTCAGCTTTGAGTTAGTTCTAACTTAATGGTAATGAGTGAGAAGAGAGAGTGAAAGACTTTATATCAAAATAGAACATTAGTAGTCATCTTTATCTTTGTCTATGAGTATCACTCAGTTGCTATAGCAATTTACTGAATTTATGACTATAAGAAGGATAACTTTAATGGTATTTTTTACAATCACTTTTTAATGGCTTTTATGCAACTAATTTAGATTCAAAGACAAAAAAGTTTATGATGCACAAATGACCATAAAATATGTTCGAATACTTTAATTTATTATATAGCTATATACCTATTACCTTAAAATATATATTGGTTAGGATTTGTTGCTATTTCTCATACAAATTAATAAAGTATGGAGAGCTCTCTGGTATGCTCCATTTCATTGTTATTGTTGTTGTTGTTAAGTGCCACCGAGTCGTAGACAACTCACAGTGACCCTATGAATGACAGACCTGAACACTTGGATAACTTTCATCCTTTCTCAAGTTTCATAGGGTTTCTGGAGGCAAGCTATTTTGGAAGTGGATACCACTCCTACTTCCAAGCTTGTTTTAATTAGGGAGCTCCACCAAACACTGTCCACCATGGGTAAGCATTATCGCATTTGACACATCAGTGTCACAGTGTTCAGCTTCACAGCAACCATGAGTTACCTCTGTACAGCAAATTGACAAGCCAGTGCTTTGCTACTAAGGAGAACATTTGATCAAAAACAATTAAAACCAGTCTTAAGGGCCACAGATTAAAATCACCCACCTTTGGTTTGTTAGAATCACCTTCTGTCCACTAGGCCAACTGAGCTTACTTGTTGTTGTCAAGTGCCGTCAAGGTGTAGACAACTCATAGCGACCCTGTGAACAACAGACCTGAACACTTGTGTAACTTTCATCGTCTCTCCGTGTTCAAAAGTTTTCTAGAGGCAAGTTATTTCAGTAGTGGAAGCCACTCCTGCTTTCATTTCATTATCAACGTATTATTCCTAAGAAAGCACATGGTCACTTAACACAACATTCTGATGTTACAAGATGTCTAATTAGATATTCAAGACATAAAACCTCCAAAATCCTTTTCTAAGGTGTTCAAATTGTTTGTAAGTAGTTGATGATTCAGTGGTATCAATTAGTTCTTCAAGTTTTAAATAATCATGTATTTGTATTCAGTAGAAAACATTCTGTCCCAGAAATACCAAAGCATGCAATTCTTGTGTTCTTTCTCCATCTGATTTTTAAATTCATTATCAGATAAGGAAAAACACTACTGACGTCAAGTGTGTTACCATTCATTGTGATTCTATAAGACAGAGTATAACTACCGCATAGGGTTTCCAAGGCTGTAAATCTTTGTGAGAGGAGACTACTTCATTCTTTTGTACAGTGGCTTGTGGGTTCTAACTATCAGCCCATTGGTGAACAGCCCAATCCTTGACTGCCCGGGCTATGCTACCAGGACCCTTTGCCATATAAAGAAATGATATAATACTGCTAACTGGACAGCTCTCTGATGCATCAGGAAGCTTGATTGTGACTAAGGATGACAGAAAGAGAATTGATGCCTTTAAGCTGTGGTGCTGGAGAAGAGTGTTGAATATACCACGAACTGTTAGGAGAACAAACAGGTTTGACCTGGAGAGGATGCAGCCAGGCTGCTCCTTGGAGGCAAGGATTCTGAAGCTTCGTCTGACATACTTTGGGCATGTTGCAAAGAGGGACCAGTCCTTGGAGAGGGACATAATGTTTGGGAGAGTGGAGAGACAGCACAGGAGAGGAAGACCCTCGATGAGACGGATCGATTTCAGTGACTGGAGTATGAGGGTAGGTGTGTCAGAGACAATGAGGTTGGCACAGGATAGAGCAGCATTTAGGGCTTTTGTACATAGGGTCTCTATGAGTTGCAAGCAACTCGATGACACATAACAACAACAACACCTGGACAGTAGGCATATCTTTTATTTCACGTTGTCATGCTCTGATTCTTGAAATCACATGCATTTTGGGACATCTGTGACTCAGAGATACTTAAGTTATCACCTTCACTCAATTGTAAGATTTGTTTTGATTCTTTAATGAATAAAAAAATTCAAATGGAGATATCTATATTCCTTAAAAAATATTTTAAAATGTGGTGAAGTAAATGCTGAAGGCATAGTATGTAACATGCTAGGCTGCTAACTAAAAGGGTGAGCAGAACAATATTGGATCGTTTTGAGGGAAAGGGAAGTGGAGGGGTCACATAGTTAAACGTCAGTTCTATTCCTGTGTCTGCTGTGCATTTGTTAGGTGACATTTTTTCTCCATAAGAACATTTATTGACGTACATTTTTTCTTAGATCAAATTAGTATATTTTTCCCTTCCTTCCACACTTCCTACCCTCAGTACACCCTGCTCCCTTCCCTTCCCCTTTTGGACTTTCATACACATTTTATTAATTATCCTTCTATTTTTACAGTAATGGTCTAATGCAGTATTTTTCCGTATGAGACTGAGTTAGTTTACTGAGCAAAACAGTGTCCACTCTCTACTATGTTACGTAGCAACTTTTTTTTTAAATCATTGTTCCTTAGTGCTGCATAGTATTCTGTCTTGTGAATATACACTTTCTCTATCCATTCATTTGCTGTTGGATGTTTTGGCTATTTTCTTGGGCTTGGAATTGGGAATAATGCTGCTGTGAACATCAATGTACAAATCTTTGCGTCTCTAATTTCCTTGGGGTATATTCCTAGCATTGGAATATGTAGGTTATATGGAATTTCTATGTTTACCTTTTTGAGGAAATGCCAAACTGATTTCCAGAGTGGTTGTACCACTGGCAAGTGACTTTCCTTGACCTCAGCTGACTCCATTGTAAAAGAAGGGGATTTAACTATGATTAACTCTGAAGCACTGTGTTCATGTATACCTGTTCTATTGACTTTTTAGTCTCATCACTAGACTTCAAGTTTTTGAGGATAAGACCTGTATTTGTTTCTTTAATCTAGCCATGTACTTACCACATCTGACTAAATGCCTTGGTTCTTAGTCAATTCCTGTTCATGGCTACTCTGCATTGGGCTTCCAAGGCTGCAAATCTTCATTGAAGAGGTGTCCCATCTTTCTTCTAGTGAACAGCTGATGGATTTGAAACACCAATTTTTTTGTTAGCAATCCAACATATATTTATTTATTTTTTATTTTTTTCCAACATATAATATTTATGCTGCCAATGATCCTTCTGATAAAATTGAGGCATCTTCAATAATTTAATTTTGTGTCAACTATATTTCTTGGAATGATTAGGGGAGAAGAAAGATGCCTACAGAATTATAGTGAAGTTTAGTTTAATTTCCTTAGATAAAATTGAAGCAAAAAATGTTATCTGAAAAACATGTATAAGAAGGTAAGAAACCCAAACAGTACTGTTGTTTCTTTTTTTCCAAGTTTGTAAAGATTAGAATTTCATCACTCAAGTTAAAAGCACTGGGGACATGTTGAATTACTTTTCTGATTGTATCTTTAAAATTTTTCAACAGCTGAATTTATTTTAGTCATTAATCTTTGAAGCTGTCTCAAGAAAATACAATAATAAAATGTTTCTCAAATAACAAGATCTTGTAATAAGTTCTGAGGGTCACCTTTGTTCAAATCAGGCTTGGAAAATATAGATGGAGCATTGAGCAATTGAACTGTATCTGTTAAAATTGACCAGATAATATATGTGTCTCCTTCTTCCTATCTCTTGATCTGAGTGATTCACACCAATGCAAATTCTGGCCTACCCCTATTATTCAGCTTAGGAAGAAAAAGTATTAAAGATATATTAGTGCATGGTGCTGGATCAGTCACTGTTCTGATTTTATCTCCGCCTTTTCCATTCTTTTAAATTGGATTCTTCATTTTCTTTAAGGTTTCATGTTTCTTCATTTTTATCATGCAGGGCCAATAACTTTTCTGCATTTGTAGCTAACTTAGGCTGTGGAATATATCAGTTGTGTTTTTAATGGTATATATGAAATTGTACTATAATATCCTGAAGGTGGGAGACTGATTCTAGTAAACTACAAATAAATGTGGAACATTCAGGGACACTGAAAATACAGCAAATGGTATGTTGTTTAACATATGGAATAGAATGTTTTCTCAGGTGCTAAAATCACTTTTATTGTCTGCAGAGCATAAAGGAGCTTTGTGTTGTGTTTAAAGAAAGCTACCAGAGTAGAGCATGTATTTAGGAAGATGTATGTTAGGCATGTTCTAGAAAGATTTTTCTCCTTGCAGGCAATCCTGCTTCCTACTGTTTTCCCATACCCTTGGTCCATCTAAATTAGCGTACCGATGAGTTGTAAATATTTTGAAGTTACTCCTTTTTGTCCTTTGTTGTTGTTAAGTGCCATAGAGTCATAGATGACTCATAGCAACCCTATGAATGAAAGAACTGAACACTTTAGGGTATAAAATAATTTCATTTTGATCCTGTTTATGACATCGTAAGGGGTATAACTCTCATCATCTTACCTATTACACAGGTGGCCTTTCATCCTCAAGGATATCAACTTGGAATAAAACTCACACTTCTGTAAGATTAACACTAAGACTCATTGCTTAGGCCCTTTCCCCCTAAATAATCTTTTCATATCTCTTTGTTAACAGGAGATCTGAATAGTCTAAGCATTATGTGTTCCCTGTCTTAATAACAGACCATCAAATTGCCATGTGATAAAAAAGGAGGGGGTGAAGCATAGGAAGAAGTTTAAATAAAGCTCCAAGTGCATTGGTAAAGGGGTGGGGGTGAGGGGAAGAATATAACTATGGAGAACATTTATTTATCTAATAAAGCCCTGGGAATATCATTGCCTTAAGCCCTCCTTTTCTCTTGGTCCTATTAATAGAGTGCAACAATTTATTTGCATATGTGAGCAGCTAACCAAACCATAATGCTGATAGCAGATACTGTCACTGTGTTACCCTACCCATGTGCTCACCCAGAGGCCACTAACTGACAGTTTTCTTTTAAGAGGCTTCTCACATCTCCCAGCCTGAGGGGGTCTGATGGTCCTGGGAACATATGGGACCAGTGCACAGGACAGGCTGAGTGTTTGGGGAACTAATGCTCTCAGGAAAACTGAGGAGTTCAAAGAGGTGATGAGTTAGTCTGACTTTTCCAAGAAGCAGGACATTAAATAAGTACAAAGGGAGAAAGAAAATAAGGGAGGTGGCCAGGGAAAGCTGGGGAGCTGTAGACATGGCTGAGGGAAGTAGAGGGATATAGGTTGCTTGGTGTCAATCTACACTGGCCGCACAGTCAGAGGAAGGTTGAGCAAAGCTGGCAGGGAGGGTCAAGGTCCAACAAGAAAAGAGTCCCCAGGTTCTCTTTACTTGTCCTGTCATTGGCAGGGAGTGTGACCTCAGCACAAATGCAGTGATAGACCCCACAGCACAGCAGCTGGACCCTTTACTGCTTTCATCCTGGCCAAGTGTGAGGCCTGTTTCATAGTGGTCCCCAAAACTCAAAACCAAACTCATTGCTGTTGAGCCAATTCGGACTCACGACAATCCTTCATTGGGTTTCTAAGGCTGTAAATAGTTTTTAAATTACTGGTTTGCATACAGTAATTGATATACATTGTTTTATAGAATTGATTACTACTGCCTTCTATCACTCTGTGTTTTCCAGTCTCCATAATGTCCTTCCTATTCTTTCACAAAGACACCTCCCCCCACCTCCCAATTCCACCCACTAACCTCTGCTATCATCTTAATGGAAACAGACTGCCTCATTTTTTCCCACAGAGCAACTAGTGGATTTTAACTACAAGCTTTTGTTTTGATTAGCAACTCAAAATGTAATGCACACGACCACCACGGTAGATAAATACCCAACTCTTCAAATGGATAGTTCTCAGGTGTGCTCCACAAAGTCCTTGAATAAGTCCCCAGCAGGACTGGACCTCAGTTGGCCATCGCTGTAACCTACTTTTGATGTTTTTTTCTGTTCTTCATTGTTATTTTCCCACTTTCCCACCGTGTTTCATCCTGGCATCACCTTCTGAGTAAATAACTGGCTTATGCCCAAATCCTTGTCTCAGAGTTGCCTTTTGAAAAAGCTTCAACAGGGGAGCTCTGGTGGTCTAGTGGCAAGAAGCTGCACTACAATCCCTGAGGTACGTGGTTTGGATTCACCAGATGCTTTGCTGGAGAAGGAGGGGCAAACTACTCCTGTACCAGTGAGATCTGATTGGATCATACACACACACAAAATAATAAATACAATTAAAATACATTTTTTAAAAAAGATAAAAAGCCCAAACCAAGAAAAGACTTTTGAACTACTTTTAGCTGCAGAGGCTTTGTATACCTTGAAACTTGTAGTATTATTCCTGGAACTGATTTAGCTAGCTGTTTTTATGCTTAAAATGTGATTATTAAAGCATTAGATGAGCTGATGGCATGGTGTGTTAAGTATTGCGCTATGGACCATAAGATAAGCATTTTGGCTAATTAGGACAATTCACTCCGGATTCCAACAAAGAACATTTTTGTTCTCTTGTTACATCAATTTATTTTATATCTCTGAGTCAAACACAGCCAGTGCTGTGTTTTATGTGCTTACTACTTTTTTGTTTGCTGTGCTTTAAGTGAAAGTCTACATAGCAAATTAGTTTTCCATTCAATAGACCATATATAAATGGTTCCGTGGCATTGCTTTCCTTGGTCACATGTGTCAGCACCCTCCCCAGTGCCCTGGATAGCTGGTTTCCGTCCTGCTAGTCCTCCTGTCCCCTCTTATCTTTGTATTTGGACACATGCCACTCTTTGATGTCTATAACTGATTGTTTTAAAGAGCACATTCCTCCTGGGTGTTATTTAATGGAAATATTTGGTCTCTGGGAGTGGCTGCAGTTTCAAGTTAGAAGGTTGTCTAAAGGCAATAATAGTGTCACAGTTCCCCACATTCTGCAAGATTAGGAAATCTGACCTTTTATTGAGCTTGAATTTTGTACTACATTTTCACTCACTCTAATAGTTTAAGACAAGTTTGGAAGCAGGAGTGGCATCCACTTCCTAAACAACATGCCTCTGGAAACTCTATATGAACTTTGATAAATGTTGATAATTGTAGAGGAACTTTAGGCCTTTTGTTTATAGGGTGGTTATGAGTCGTGCTTGACTTGAAGGCAATAAACAACAACTAATAGTATTCCTTTGCATAGTCAGTAAAGCACAATTAGGCATTCTTCTGATATTCTTTACATTCAGCCAGGATCCATCTGACATCAGCAATGATATCCTTGGTGCTTTGGCCTCTTCTAAATCCCACTTGAACTTCTGCCAATTCCCTATCTATGTACTGTTCCAGCCATTTTTAAATGATCTTCAGCAGTATTTCGCTAGCATGTGATATTAATGATATTGTTCGATAATTTTCACATTCAGTTTAATCACCCTTCTTGGGAATAGGAACAAATGCAGACCTCTTCCAATCCATTGGCCAGACAGCTGTCCTCCAAATTTCCTGGCATAGTCTGGCGAGTGCATCCAAGGCTGCATCTGTTAATTGTATCTTGAAGAGGGTGCAGCCAGAGTGCTCCTTGGAGGCAAAAATGATGAGACTTCACCTAACATACTTTGGACCTATTGCTAGGAGGTGCTATTTCTTGGAGGAGGACATGATGTTGGGAAGGGTGTAGGGTCAGCAAAGGAGAGGAAGACCCTCAACCAGGTGGATTGACAAGGTGACTGCTACAATGGGCTCTTGTGTGTCAGGAAGTGTGAGGCTGGTGCAGGACAGGACTAGTTTCAGATCTTTTGTTCATAGGGTTGCTATGAGTCATACTTGACTCGATAGCACCAAACAACAACAATAGTATCTTGAACAAAGTAGTTGTTGGTGGTAGCCAGGTATCCTCTGGTGCTTCTTATTGAAATTTAGAGGTTTCTATGATTCATATGGGTCCTTTGTAGATTAATGCTGTTGAGTATGCATCTTAGTGACCCTATGAACAACCTATCTGAACACTGTGCTATCCTGTGCCATCCTCATCATCTTTGACATGCTTGAGCCCATTATTACAGTCACTGTGTCAATCCATCTTACCAAGAGTCTTCTTCTCTATCTCTGACTCTCCAACTTTCCAAGCATAATGTCCCTTTCCAAGGAAAAGCCTTTTCTAGCAACTTGTCCAAAGTATGAGGATGAAGCTACACCATCCTTTTCTCAAAAGAGCACTCTAGTTGTACTTTTCTCCAAGACATATCTGCTTGTATCATCCTTGTGCAGGGGCCATGCTAATCTTCTCGGTATTGTTCCAATTTTAGTATATGTGCTGCCGAAGCGAGCACTCTGCTTGTTCTTTTGACAGTCTGTGAGGTATTGTTTTCTATAACAGCACAACTCAAAGGCATAAATTCTTCTTCTGACATCCTTATTCATTGCCAAGCTCTCAGATGTATAGCAAGAGATTGAAAAGATCCTAGCCTGAATCAGGTACACTTAGTCTTCAAAGGGACGTTATTGCTCCTCAGTAATTTGGAGCGATCCCTGATAGCAGACTTGTCTAGTACAATATAACTCCTGATCTAGTTGCCAGTACCAAGGTTGTTGATTCTGGAGCCAAGTAAGATGAAATTGTTGCCAGTTTCAATCTTTTTTTCCATTTATCATAATGTTGCCTGTCAGCCAGCAATGAGGATTTTTGTTTTCTTGATGTTGAGAGTAATCCATATCGAAGGTTAGGTTCCTTATTGTCAGTAGCAAGTATTTTAAGACCTCCTAACTTTCAGCAAGCAAGATCGTGTCATCTACATAGCACAGCCTGTTGATGAGTCTTCCTGTAGTTCTGATACATTCTTCTTCAAAGAGTTCAGCTTCTCAAATAATTTGCCCAGCATAAATTTAATAGTTATGGAGAAAAGATTTGTTGTTTTTGTGTGCTGTTGAGTCAGAACTGACTTTCCAGCAGGTCTTCAGAGGCAGTAAATAACACAGAAAGAGATTTCCCATTTTCTTCCACAGAGGAGCTGGTGGATTTGAACTGTGTGCCTTTGGGATTGCAGTGCAGCTTCTTACCACTAGGCCACCCAATTTGACATTGATAAAATGATTTGCCAAAATGTTTTTCTCATCTGTAGTTTATCTTTCAAAACTTAGCAAAATAATTTGAGAGTGTAATTATTTAATTTTGTATTGTTGTTAAGTGCCGTCAAGTCGTAAGCGTCTCATAGTGCCCTATGTAGAAAGTCCTCAACACTTGCATACATGACTTTCTTCCTTTATCCAGGTTCATAGGGTTTCCTGAGGGAAGTTATTTACAGGAGTAGATGCCACTCCTGTTTTAGCTTCTGCTGTTTGGGCATACTAGACAAATACCATAAATTTGAGGCTCTAGCTTTGCCCCTGTGTTTTCTTCCATAAATCATGGCTTTAGGTTTACTATTGAATTCTTTGATCCTTTTTTACTTAGTTTTTGTACATGATATGAAGTGTGAATCTTGTTTCATTCTTCACAAATGGATATCTAGTTTTGCTTGCAACATTATTAAAGAGATTATCTTTTTCTCATTTAATAGACAATGACCCTCTGTTGAAGACTGAAAGCATGTACTGGGTGGATTTATTTCAGGATTCTCCTTTCCGCTCCTTTGATCTGTAATTGCGCTGGTACTTAGGGATTTTGACTATCATGATTGTATAGTAGGTACTGAAATTAGGAAGTGTGAATTCTCTTGCTTCAGTAATGCTTTAACTATCCAGGACCTCTTTCCTTTCTTTTTTAAATTTTTTTAAATTTTATTTTAATGAATGTTTACATAGATTTTGGATTTCCATTCGTTCATTGTTGCATTTTTCTCCCTGCCCACTCCTCCCCCCAGTTCACTCTCCTATTGAAAAGTAAAAGAAAAATTATTCCATTGGTATATATCCGTGTACCCCCACACCCACCCCCCACCTGAATACACTTCACTATGCAACCTTAGTTCTGGACTCTTGTCATAACCATAATACCCAATCATATATCGCTTTTAAACTGTTCTCTCCCTCATCTGTTTCAATGCAGTATATGTAATTTATCCGATTTTTCTCAGTCTCACCCCAAAGCTGATGTCAGTCCTAGTCTACAACAGTAGCACTATGCAGTATTTGTCCTTTTGTGACTGAAATATTTCACTCAGCATAATGTCCTCCAAGGTCACCCAATTTGAATAATATTACACCTCTTTCCTTTCTATACAAAGTAGGAAACTCATTTTCCCCATTTGATTGGAGAAATTTTTTTAAACTTGGATTTGGATTGCGTTATATCTATAGATTGTTTTTGGTCATATTTCATAATGTTAAGTGTTCCAATTCATGAGCAAGGCCTTGTTTTCCTGCAGCAGTATTCTGTGGTTTTGTTGAATATCTAGTTTTTACTATTGGCACAATTAGGTTCCAAAGACCAGGTTATTATGTAAAAATGGAGGATTATCATCTCATCTGTACTGAGAATAAACTGCTGGGTCCCTGGTGGGGTCATCCACCTCCTTGGCCACCCCCTCTCATCTCTCTTCCTTATGTTACCTTGGAAGACTATGACTGTCGCCATCTGCTCAGGGAGGGTCTCCCAGCCTACCATAGACATCCAAGGTGGCCTAACACTGCTCTTCTCCCCATCCTCAAATCCCTTCCCTCTTGACCTTACCATATTTTCAGGATGGATAACCCAGGTTTATCCCCTCAGCAACTCCAAAAAGACCTTGATGGCTGTTAGAATTAGGAGTCTCCTGGTCTATGGGAGGCAAAGCCTACACACTGTCCTTTGGATCCCCTTGCCTACCTCTCAACTGAACATCCCTTACCATTCAGTGTCAATATATCCTTTTCTGACCCCAGGCCCCTATGACAGTCAACAGTTTTCTCAGATTCCATGACAGCCAGTCCCAGACTCTGCAGCTACCTGTTTGTTAACTACTTAGCTACTTATTCGTTAGCTTCCACCTTCCTATATAGTCTGTGCACTCATGAAGGGACATTGAGGAAGAATAAGGAATTACATGTAGGCTAACTGGGCTGGGGCCTGTGGGCTCTGGGCATCTGAGTGTCTCAAGGCTTATTCTGATCACAGCCTTGCCCATCCCTGTAGACCCTTAGGGATGGAAGTAAAGGCCAAATGCTGGAGTCTTACTTAATCTCCAGCCCACAGGCCAGCTCATTTTCAGGACAGCTGCTGCTGCCGCCCTCCTTCAGCTCCCTGTGGACATACAGGACCTGGTGGGCAGGGTCTCATCTCCGCTAGTCCTGCAGGGAGGGTGGAGGTTCCACCTAGCAGTCTAGTGACTGAGATGCTATGTGCCTTTTCTTCCTCTCCCACCATAAGCAGTGCAATACCATCTAATATGAACTTCTTTTCTCCATGTGTGTGGGACTGATCAGGGATGCTGTCAGAGACCTTGGTGGTCAAAATTGTCAGACGTGTGTCAGTAATGTACAAGATTGTCAGGTAGATTTCACTATTGTTGTCAATCTGAAATGTTGACTAATAATGGACATACAAGGAATCAACATTTAAGTCTATTTTATGTCCCCAGTTAGATTTAGTCCTAAGTATTTTGTTCTTTTGGCTGTTATAAATGAAATTGTTTCTCTGATTTCCCTTTCAGAGTTCTCTTCGTTTAGTGTAGAGTAGTCCACCTGATTTTTGCATGTTCATCTTGTACCCTATCACTTTGATGAACCCTTTTACTAGTTCAGTAACTTTCTTTTGACCTCTCTGGAGTTTCACAGAATCATGGCATCTGTGAATAAAGATAGTTTTACTGCTTTCTTACTAATTTGGAATATCTTTTCATCTTTTATTTTTCTTACTGCTCCGGCTAAGGACTTCCAGTAAAACATGGAATAAGCGGGCATACTTGTCTAATTTTCTCTCTCCAGAGGAATACTTCAGTCTTTTTCCATTGAGAATAACATTGGCTGTTAATTTTGCATATAGGCCTTTAATTAGGTTGAGAAATTTCTCTACTACTCACTTTTTGCTGGTACTTTTTATCAGGAAGGTGTATTGAATTTCTCAAATGCCTTTTCTCTATCAATTGAGGTGAGCTTATGACTCTTTTGATTATTTGTGCAGCAAATTTCATTTTTTTTCCCTAATGTTGAACTATGTTTTAGTCCTTAGTATGAAACCTACTTTATCATGGTGTGGGTTTTTTATGGGGAGGGTTTTTTTGTGTGTGTGTGTGTACTATGTGCTTATTTTTTATCTGTTTCAACCCTTTCCCATAAATGTTATTCTTAACTGAATATTGTCTTGTAAGAGTTCCCCAACCCTTCATGAGATCTATGGGTCTCTTTGTGTTACAGTGGGGATGGCACAGTCTTGGATTGTCATCTTGAGAAGCCACTGGTCCTAACTTCCATTTATTTTCTCTATGTTAAATTCAAATTATAATAGAAGAAACGAATAGGTGTAATATTGCCACAGTTTCATTATTCAAATAAATGAGTACTTATTCCTATCACATGGGGCTTACAAGATGAAGAACACAGGAACTAAACTGAAAACATCTGTGTAAAAGCTTAATGTCATACCTTACAGCATGGCCAGTTGTGGGTTGTGGCATAGATCACCAAATGTTCAAGTTGAAGGGAATGAAAACAAGTCAACAAAGGTCAAAATATGACTATCAGTATATTCCACAGGAATTTAGAGCCTATCTCAAGTCTTCCTTATGGATAGGAAGACTCAATACAGTGAAAATTATAACCCTACCAAAAGCAATCTACATGTTCAATGCAATCTTAATCCAGATACCAAATTAATTTTTCAAGGAGATTGGAAAGGAAATGACAAAATTTATCTGGAAGGCAAGAGACCGTGAACAAGCAAAACACTTCAGAGAAACAAAAATGAGGTTAGAGGAATAGCACTCCCTGATCTCAAAACCTAATACATAGCAATGATAACCAAAACAGCATGGTACTGGTACAATGGCAGGCACATAGACCAAAGGAACAGAACTGAGAACCCAGAAATAGACACAGCTATCTATGGTCAACTGATAGTTGACAAGGATATAAAAACTATCAATTGGGGAACTGACAACATCTCCAAAAAATGGTGTTGGCAAAACTGAACTTTCATCTGAAGAAAGCAGAAACAGGATCCACATCTAACACCACAGACAAAAATCAACTTAAGGTAGATTAGAGACCTGGGAATAAAGCCAAAAATCATAACGTTCATAAGAGACAAACTGGGATCAAGCTTAGAAGTGCTAGTGCAAGATATAAAGAGACTGCCAAATACAATCAGAAATGCACAACCTAAAGAGGATAAAATTGATGCATGGGACCTTCTAAAGATTAAATCCACATGTGCATATAAAAAACTTTTCCTCACAGGATGAAAAGAAAACCTACAGACTAGCAACAAACATTTGGTAATACCATCTCAGACAAGAGTCTTATAACAAAAGTATGCAGAATAATCCTCAGCCTCTTCAAGAAAAAGACTGATAACCCAATTACAAAATGGGTAAAAGACATGGAAAGAATTTTCACAGAGGAAGATATCTGAATGGCAAACAGACACATGAAGAAAT
>NW_006399825.1:10726038-10730618 GCF_000299155.1 Elephantulus edwardii | reverse complement strand
AAAAAATGAGACAGATTAGACAGTATTCTGATCTATTTTACACATTCTCACTAAGAGTTGAAGCTGACTCAATGGCATATAAGAATAAGAACACCATTGTTTTCATACATACAAACGTATTTCAACATCAAAAATGAGGAAGAATATTCCATTTTATCTGGACAAATGAAAAATCTTGCCAAGAAAAGTTTTGTAGGTTTTCTGAGACCAGTATTGGTCTGAGAACTGGTAGTTGGAAACTACCAATGAAAAATATTATTAACAACTGGAACAGCACATCAACAGAAAACTGCCTGAAGTGCAGGCTGGATTTAGAAGAGGCTGTGGCTCTAAGAATATTATAGCTAATGTCAGATGGGTCTTGGCTGAAAGCAGAGTACCAGAGGAATGAATGTTTATCTGTGTTTCATTGACTATGTAAAGGCTTTTGACTGTGTGTATCACAACAATTTGTGGCTGACTCTGAGAAGAATGGGAATCCCAGAACACTTGATTGTGCTTATGCGAAACTTATACTTGGGCCAGGAGGCAGTCATTAGAACAGAGCAAGGAAACACTGCATGGTTCAAAATTGGGAAGGGTATGTGTCAAGGATAAGTCTTATCTCCATATCTTTTCAATCTATATGTGGAACAGATTATCTGGGAGGCTAGGCTCTATGAAGAGAAGTGTGGCATCTGGTTTGGAGGTAGTCTCATCAACAATCTGCATAATGCAGATGACAGCACTGCTTGATGAAACGGAAGAGGACCTGAAGTGCTTGCTGTGGAGGGTCAAGAACTGCAGCCTTAAATATGGATTGAAGCTCAACATCAAGGAAACAAAGATTCTCACCACTGGGCCAATTGGCAGCATCGGGATGGATGATGAAGAGATTGAGATTGTTGACAGCTTCAGTTTGCTTGGGTTTATAGTCAACCCTCTTGGTACCAGCAGCCAGGAGATGAAAAGACAAATTGCATTGGGAAAGTCTGCTATCAGAGACCTCTCCAAGGTACTGAAGAACAACGATGTCAGTCTAGAAACTAAGGCGTGCCTGATACAAGCCATGGTCTTTGCAATTATTTGCTATGCTACAGAGAGCTATACAATGACTAGGGATAATAGAAGGAGAGTTGATGCCTTTGAGTTGTGATGTTGAAGAAGAGTACTAAATACATCATGGACTGATAGGAAAACAAACAAATTTGTCCTGGAGAGGGTGAAGCCAGGCTGCTTGTTGGAGGCAAGGATTCTAGGATTCTGAAGCTTCCTCTGACATATTTTGGATGTGTTGCAAGGCGGGATCAGTCCCTGGAGAAGGAGATAATGCTTGGGATGGTGGAGGGACAGCGCAGGAGAGAAAGACCCTCGATGAGATAAATTGATTTGTCACTGGGGTAATCAGGATAGGTGTGTCAGTGACAATAAAATTGGCAAGGGATAGAGCAGGGTTTAGGGCTATTGTACATAGGGTTGCTATGAGTCGCAGGGTGACTTGATGATGGCACATGAAACAACACCATTAATTTACTTTATGCTAGGAATTGTGCTATTGTATTACAAGCGTTGTTCTTGTTGTGTAGCATTGAGTCAGAACCGACCCATCAGAAACAGTAAATCACACTCGAGAATTTCCATCTTTCTGCCACAGAACACTGGTGAATTTGAACCTTGTATCTTTGAGTTGGCAGTGCAATTCCTTACTACTAAGCCACTAGTACCAGAGTGTTCCATATTATCTCACTTTATTCTCACATATTACTATTACTGACTTCATTTTACAGGTGGGTAAATGAGGTAATGAGAATAAGTAGCTTGTTGAAGATTATGCATCCAGCAAAGATCAATGATAGGACTGAAACCACACATTCAAACTTCAAAGTCTGCACTGTAACCTTTACATTTTACCATAACTCAATGCCATTGAGGAGGTTATGACCAGTAAGCTTTCAGTACCTTCCCAAGGCTGTAAAGATGGAAGGAAACAGTCCATCTTTCTTTCAAGGAGTGTTCAATGAACTTGAACTGTCAACCTTTTGTCAACCTTAGCAGTGCAACAAGATGCACATTATGCCACAGAAAGTAATTCTGAGTATGGTCTGGAGATTAACAGCATCCATGCCACCTAGGAGCTAATTGAGAATGCAAATTCTTTTTTTTCTAATTTTATTCTTTTTTTGTGTATGTACCATAAAATCTGATCTGACTAGTACAGAGGAGATTGCCTCTTGCCCCTCCTTCTCCAGCAGAGCATCTGGTGGATTCAAACCACGTACCTCTGGGCTTGCAGTGCAGCTTTTTTGCCGCTAGGCTGAGAATGCAAATTCTTGAGCCTCACCTCAGATTAACTAAATTAGAACCTAGAGGTAGAGTCTAGAAATGACTGTTTTAATATCTTCAAGGGAATCGTGATTCCTGCCAAAATTTAAGATTGACTGCTGCATTGCTATTTCGAGATACGGGCAACACTAATGTACTATTATTTATTTTCTGATTATTTTATTCTCCTTTAAACAAAATTGTATAAAATCTTTAACAATAGGTCATATTATGGACTTTCATAAGATAAAACATTGAAAGAAACACCTCTATTGCCTTGAGTGACTTTAGTTCAATCGTGTATAAAGATGAAATGATAGATGAGCCAACCTTTTGAGATGATTTGCCCCTTCAGAACCCTAATGCTGCTCCTGTCTCTCATTGTGTGTGTTTGTGATAATCAGGAATTATAGGAACATAAAACTAATATAGCATTTTGCTTGCATGTACGATAATCATTAAAAACACAGCATGAATCACAGCAACATATGGCATTTAAAAATAAGCTTTTCAATTATGCCAGGAGACACAGAGCTCATTTTGTTTTGCTACAGAGTGTGTAATGTTGGTAAGTAAAGCTTTGTAGAAAGTGGCTGTCTTCAGAACTCGTTAGAAACATTCCTGTTCCCATGCACAACATTTGTGCTACTGCTATCTCGCAGGTGCAGATCAGTGTGGCAATTTTCGAAGCCACTTTAAAAGGAAAGCCCTCTAGAAATAGGCTGTATTATCATTATTAGTGACATAGCACAGAAGCCTTGCATTCCCCCCGCTGAATTACATTTCACATGATGGACTGTAAATATTATATGTGACTGAACACAAACAATATGCTTTGGAAAATATAATTATAGAAAAGGATTTGAAGTGGCATGGATAGTTTGCAGTTTCTTATCAAAAGTTTAATTGAAGACTTCCTCCATTACACTATCTCAAGGAAGGCATTATATGCCCATCACTGAATGAGAGAGATAAACAAATTTGCTGCTCATTTTTAATCTCTTTCCCACTAACAACATCCTTCTCCATCAGTCTACGTTTAATATAGAGCTTGTTAGATTACTAAGACTTAATGATGTCTATTTAAAGAGATACAAAGATGCTTACTATTAATTTTACACTCTCAGACATTTTATTATACTTCACTAAACATAATTGGCAGTTCGAATATGTTTTCTGTGTAGATTAAACATCAGTGGTTCTAACTAACCAGTTGATCCATAGAAGATCTGATGATCTATAAAGATTACAGCCTAGGGAAACTTACTGCACAGTTATATTCTGTCCTCCAGGGTTACACTGAGTCACAATGACTCACTGGCATACAACATATCACATTGGGATATATTCTAACAAGGTTAAATATTATCATGGAAATTGTTGGTTATTTCAGGAGAGGAAAAACACAGAAAATGAACAATGTTGTCACATGTTTGTTTTTAGTATCTTTGATTTTGGATGCAAGTTTATAATTAGCTCTCTTGATTCTGAGCTTCAGAAATGCAAAGATACAGAAAAGGGACGATTTTGTTATGAGGATCTCTAAAGTATCTCTTGTTCCTACCTAAGGAAGTAGTCAGGCCTAACCAGAAAAGCTAAAATGTTTCTCAGTGCCTTTGGATCAAGGCATTGAAAGAGATCATGTTCCTCTGATTGCCTTATTGAGAATGCGCATTTCTGCCCCAGATATACTGAATCAAAATCTACAGCTTAACAAGATTATCATCAGGTGATCTTTATATATGAGGGACTGATAAAAATTACTCAAAGATCAAGTATATCTGGGCTGAAATTGCAAATTGTCAGCAGTGGGGTTGAATTAGTTCAAAGCTCTACTTTAAACACACTGGCTCTCATCTTTACTTATTCTACAAAATTTCTTTCTTGATACCTCCAATGCTATCTTCAGAGCTGCCGTCAACCTGTATGCCACTTACATTTGGAAATAGACTTCCTTTCTTCTATACACTTTAATTTCATCAGTCAGGAATTTGTCATAATATCTCTCAGCATTTCTTAAGCTCAAGGAACTGAAGAACAAATTCAAACCTCGAGTTGCTGTAATCAAGGATGCTTTGGGCAGAATATTAAATGATACAGGAAGTATTAAAAGAAGATGGAAGGAATATACTGAGTCATTATATAGAAAGGAATCGGCAGATACAGAGGAATTTAAAGAAATAACATATAAGCAAGAGCCTATGGTGATGAAGGAAGAAGTTCAAGCTGCTTTGAAGGAAATAGCAAAAAATAAGGCCCCAGGAATAGACGGTATACCA
>NW_006399825.1:10722551-10724638 GCF_000299155.1 Elephantulus edwardii | reverse complement strand
GATGAGACAAGAACTCGTATACATTTCTGGTGGGATTGTAAAATGGTACAACCACTCTGGAAGACAGATTGATGCTTCCTCAAAAAGCTAATTACAGAAATTACATATGACACAGCTATTCCACTAGTTAGAATATATCCTGAGAATATAAGAAGAACTGAGGCACAAACTGAGATTTGTACATCAATGTTCATAGCAGCATTATTCATCATAGCAAGGACATGGAAACTGCCCAAATGTCCCAAATTAATGGATTGAGAAATTATGGTACACTTATACAATGAAATACTATACAGCATGCAGAAGCAATGACTTTGTAAATTATTACCTAAGTTGGGAGGGACTGGACAGCATCATGCTGTGTGACCTTACTTGGTCCCACAACGATAAATATTGTGTATAACCATTATCGTAGAATGAGTATAAGGATCCAAGAAGGATGGGAGAAATTGGAAGCAGAGGGATGTGGATATGCAGGGGGAAAGAGAGATTAATCATGGGGTTGTACAATTTGATGGGGGGAGGTTTGAGGGAAATAGAAGGAATTTGTTTGAATTTGTATTCAAATTTTATAAATAAACTAGTACAGGGGGAAAAGGACTATAGCCTTCAGTAGGGAACATATTGAAACGTAAAGAAAACAAAAAATCCTCACTATTGGATCAAAATGGAGAAAAAAAAATGAAGCTGTTAAAAGATTTCATTTTACCTAAAGGTGTAATCAATATCCATGGAAGCAGTAGCCAAGAACTCAAAAGACGCACTGCATTGGGGAAATCTACTACAAGGTATCTGGGATTAGGCCAGTTGGAGACGATGAGATTGGCTCAGGAGAGGGCAGGGTTCAGAGGTAATGTACACAGGGTCGCTATGAATTGCAGGTGACCTATGGCACATAACAACATTTTATAATTGTGATTTGAGTGAAAATTTGCAACAAAATTTTATTTTCCCTTCAATCATTCATATACATTTTGTTTTCACATTAATAAAAATATCCACAATGCAATCACTTTTCCTAATTCCTCCCTAAAATTCTCATTTCCCTTAATCCTTCTATCCCACTCCTCCCAGCCTTCATTACATGTGGTTGATTATTATTAAAAAAATGATAATTTCCTTGATGTTATTTTTCACCTAGTTGTTATTGTCATAACAATAAAATAAAAAATTTATGATTCATAGCTACTCTGTGAACAGTGGACCTGAAACTTTTCTTATACTGTGCCATCCTTATCATCTCTGATATACTTGAGTCATTGTGTTAGTTTGTCTCATGGAGGATCTTTCTCTCTTTCTCTGACTTTATACCATTCTGAGAATGATGTCTCTTTCCAAAACCTGGCCCTTCCTAACAGCATAAAAGATTATTGTTGATATCATGTGCATCTTGGCTGAAAGCATAGATTGCCAGAAACATGTCTGTCTGCATTTTATTGATTATGCAATAATATTTGACTGTGTGAATTGTGGCTGACATGGAGAAGAATGCGAATCCCAGAACACTTAATTGTACACTTCATTGGTTCTCAGTAGGGCCACCTTATAGTATGTGTATTGTTAGGCTGAAAGTTGAGCTACAAGGGGTGAATTTTGTTCCCAGTTTGAAAGATGTCTAAGGTCCATATTTTTGGGGGTTCTACCAGTCTCTATCAGGGCAGCAAGTCTCCATCAGCCCTTTTTTTTTTATGTCTCTGAGTTTCATTCAACATCTTCTCCTACTCTATTCAGGATTTTTTTAATCTTTTTTTTTCAAAGTTATAGAATATGATTTATTGAACTGTAATTACTGTCACTCTATATCACAAATAATCCAGAATATCATTTGTATGCTCTAATTCAGTCTAAACAATGGTAATTCAGATTTTCTACATAGAAGATGAATGTAAACAGCAGGCAATGAGATCTAGCTGTATTTTTTTTTTCAGACTTCTTACAGTTTGATACAGGGTTATTTTTTTTGATGCATTTTAAGCAGCTGCTTTATTGTAATTTTTTTTATTAATTTAGTTTGTTTATTTTTCATTTCAATGAACATCTACAGAGATTTTGAAATTCCATTCATTCATTGTTGCACCCTTCGCACC
>NW_006399825.1:10708214-10714702 GCF_000299155.1 Elephantulus edwardii | reverse complement strand
GTACTGAATGTACCATGGACTGCCAGGAAAACAAACAGATTCATTTTGGAGAGGATTAAATCAAGCTACTCCTCGGAGGCAAGGATTGTGGGGCTTTGTCTGACATACTTTGGACATGTTGCCAGGAGGGAGGGGTCCTTGGAGAGGGCCATCATGCTTGGGAGGGTGGAGGGACAGCGCAGGAGGGGAAGACCCTCTATGAGATGGATTGATTCGGTGACTGGAGTAATTGGGATGGGTGTGTCAGAGGCAGTGCGTTTGGCGCAGAATAGGGCAGGGTTTAGGGCTGTGCATAGGGTCACTATGAGTCGCAAACAACTCGACGGCACATAACAACAACAACATATTGATTTCTTAGTAGCAAGACTCTTTACTGCTGGGAAAAATAAAAAAAAAAAAGAACACACACAACCCTAAGATCTGTAATGTGAATGGAATCCCATTAGATGTGATAACTTAATACAACGTGCAAGCTACACTAATGTGTATAGGCTCCTGCTTGCCTTAGCCCTGATTTACATTCCCTTAATCCAGACATTCAGTAGAATGGAAACTCCAAGGAAGAGAGAGAACTTGATCAACTTAGTTTGACTCAGCTTCTCTAATCATCTAGGGGTGAAGAGTTCTCTGATAAAGACCACCAGGAGGCCAATTCCCTATATGTGGAGAATAATTTTATCTCTGCATGAGAATTCAAAATACTTAATTATGATCATATGAAATCTGTACCTAGAACAATAAAGTGTTGTCTAAATAGAGCAAGGGAACACTGCGTAGTTTAAAAAGGTGTGTCAGGGTAGTATCTTCTCTCCATTCAATCTGTAGGCTAAGGAAAGCATTCAATAAGCTGGACTTTATGAAGAAGAGTGTGGCATCAAGATTGAAGGGTGGGGGGGAAAGACTGGAGGGAAGCTTATCAACAACTTGTGATAGGCAGCTGACACAACATTGCTTGTTGAAAGTAAGGAGGCTCTGAAGCACTTACTGCACAGGATCAATGACTGCAGCTCTCAAAATATATTACATCAAAAATCCTCACCATTGGACCAATAGGCAACATCATGGTAGATGGAAAATATTAAAATTGTCAATGATTTCATCTTGCTTGCACTAACAGTCAACCCCCTTGATAGTCAGGAGATCAGGAGATGTATAGTACTGGGAAAGTCTACTGTCAAGGATGTCTCCAGAGCCTTGAAGAGTAATGATATCATTTTAAAGACAGGTACACCTGATTCAAGCCACAGTCTTTCTAATTATTTGCTATGCACCTGAGAGCTGGACTATGAATAAAGATGACAGGAGAAAATTGCTGCCTTTGAGTTACAGTGTTAGAGAAGAGCTCTGAATATCCCATTCAGTTGCAAAAGAATAAACAGATATGTCTTGGTGAAAGTGCAACTAGAATGTTCCTTGGAGGCAAAAGATAGGAAGCTTCATCTCACGTATTTTGAACAGGTTGTTAGGAGAGGCTATTCCTTGGAAAGTGACATGTTGGAAAAGTCAGTGAAGGAGAAGACTCTCAATGATATCTGTTGAAACAGTGTCTGTGTCAATGGACTCAAATATGTGGAGGATGAAATGGATGGCTCAGGATAGGACAGAGGTCCGATTATTGTTCATGTGGTCACTACGAGTCATAGTCAACTCAAAAGTACTTAATAACAACAAAAAATAAGTCGTCTCAACTTTCCCATTTTTCCATTATTTACACAAAACCTTCCTCTCTCTTCTGGGTTCAATAGTTTGCTTGATGTGTCACAGAGAAAATAGACTATACTTTAGATTGTGCGTTTTGTTACCAAAAAAATGTACAATTTAGGAGAAAGGAAGTTTTAGCATCAGGAAATGATACATGAGCAGGGTCTAGAAGGGTCTTCAAAACAGAGTTTCCATTTTTCCAAGGAGAATACATTTCTCCCTTACCACTTAGAACAACTTTCAAAGCAAAAAGTTCTCTGAGACAGTGTTCCAAACTTGTGCTTATTTTTAGTTACCAGGTGGTCCCCCATCTAGACCAGTGACAAGAAAAGCTCAATTATCTTGAAAAATCTCTTAAAATTTTTCTTGTCTTAAAAAACCAAGAGCAATTGGCAAATACAGGAACTCAATGCACCACTGGGAGAGGTCATGTAAAAGCATGACTTTTAGGTATAAAGACTGATTATATTGATTTCCCCGGGACTGAAGTTTTCCTAAGATAAAGTACTTTATTTAAGTCATAAAACTAGGGAAACTTTTTGCAAAGAAGTAGAAGTTGGTGATCCTACTCAGTGAAGTACTCATGAAGAGGTAAAAGATGAGAAAACACTCAAAGGAGTTCTGCACATGTGTATTGCAATTTGGGTCTGAATTAACATTGCCAATTAGTTTTTATATGAGTGAAGGAATTATATAATAATACCATTAATATCACATGCAAGCAAAATGTTGCTGAAGATTATTTAAAAATTCAAGCTAGATTCAGAAGAGGCCATGGCAAAAAGGATATTATTGCTGATGTCAGGTGGATCTTGGTTAAAATAAGAAAATATGAGGAAGATGTTTAATCTGTTTTATTGACTATGCAAAGGCATTAGACTGTGTGGGTCATAACATATCCTAGCTAACCCTGAGAAGAATGGGAATCCCATAATACTTCATTGTGCTCATGTGAAATCTATACTGTGACACTGATGTGTCAAATGTGATGATAGTTATCCATGGTGGACAGTGTTTGGTGGAGCTCCCAGATTAAGACAGGCTTGGAAGCAGGAGTGGCATCCACATCTGATATAGCTTGCCTGGGGAAACTCTATGATCTTAGAGAAACAGTGAAAGTTAAACAAGTGTTCAGAGCTTTCAATAATAGAGTCACTAAGAGTCATCTACAACACTTAACAACAACAGTGAAATCTGCATAGGCCAGGAAGCAGTTGTTTGAACAGAACAAAAGGACACAGCATGATTTATAATCAGGAAAGGTATACATCAGGGCTGTACCATTTTTTCATATCTATTCAATCTGTATGCTGAATAAATAGAGAAGCTAGGCAATATGAAGAATGTGGTATCAGCATTAAAGGAAGACTCATCAACATTCAGTATTATGTAGATGAGATACCGCCTTGCTTACAGAAAGTAAAGAAGATGTGAAACACTTGCTATAGAAGATCAAAGATTATAGCTTTCAATATGGGTTACATCTTACTATCAAGAAAATCAAAACCTCATCATTGCATCAATAAGCAATACCATGAAAGGTGGAGAAAAGTTGGAACTGTCATTTGTTTCCTTTTAATTTGATCCATAATCAACACCCTTGGTGGAATAGGATTCAAGTGATATACTACCCAGGAAAAATCTTCTGTAAAGGACCTCTTTTAAAGTGCTGAAGAACAAGAATGTCAGTTTAAAAACTACAGTGTGCCTGATCTAAGTTATGATGGTTTCAGTTGTTTCCTATGCACCTGAAGGTTGGACGATGAATAAAAATAACAGAAAAAATTGATGCTTTTTTGAATTGTGATGCTGGAGAATTTTACTGAATATCGTACAGACTATCAAAAGTTCACACAAGCCTGTCTTGGAGGAAGTACAACCAAGGTGCTCCTTAGAGACAAGGGAGATACATACATTTTGCTCACATACTTTGGACATTCTTTTTCATAAGAAAGCAGTCCTTAAAAAAAGAACTAGATGTTTTATCATATGCTAGTATGATGATATTGGGAAAAGTATGGAGGGTCAGAAAAAAGAGGAAGACTCTCAACAAGATGGTTTGACAAAGTGACTGTAATAATGGACTCGAGCATGTTGGAAATCATGAGGATGGTGCACGTTCTGATCATAGGGTTTCTAGAAGTTGTAGTCAACTTCATACCATATAACAACAACTATGTGTTATTTGGAACTTGTGGAGACCTAGCTCTGTAAAAACTGTATTCCATTTGGCCTATCATAAAATATCAATGCTATCATAAGACAATGAAAAATCTTTATTTGGATATATTAGACTATAGATCATTGTGCTATTTCTCTGTGGTTCAAATTATATTCCAGCAAAAGAATCATTATTCTTCATTAAATTTGGAGTTTTCAGTCTTGATATTTTATGTAAGTTAATGTTATCACTGTTTTTTCTTACCAAGTTTGTCAAAGATTTTACTTTTAAGGTATTTTCCCTTGAAAAGGAAAAAAGATACATATATATATATATTTGTAAATAGGATTATGTAGCTAGGCGTAGTTTTCAGTGAGGGTGGACATTTATCCATGACATTTAGACAAATAATAGAAGCACAACTTGAAGAACTAAATGTTTTATCATATCTGGTATTTGACATATAAGAGAGAAAAGAAGTGATTCAGGATTGGTCCTTTTCTGTTGAAGGTAAATAGAAGGGCAAGTTTTATCCTTTGAGCCCTACTTCCAAACAAAAAGGAAAATAATACAGGTTTATACTTTACATCTTTTGCTCAAAACAAATCAAGACAGAAGTAACAACATTTTTTAGTTTTAATTAAAATGACATCAAATTTTATTTTAATCCATAATCCACTTCAAGTCCTATTGGAAAAGGACTTATCAGAAATCTTAAATACCTACTGAGAAAGTTAATTGACCTGATATTGAATTTTGGAAACAGAAAATGCATCCGATAATTAAAACAAGATTCTAAACTAGACTTCAATTCCTGTTGGGAGAGATGGCAAGCCATTGAGTAGCTGAGGAAATAGAGATGGAAAGGAGAAGAAATAGTGTGTGGGGATCTCACCTACTAATCTTGTTCCAGTATGAATTTTCATTCTCAAATGAAGTCCAAGATTCTGAATTTCTAACAAGCTCCAAGAGGATGTCTAGGTACTGTGAAGTAGACCACACACTGAGCAAAAAACAAAGAAGAATTTCCCAGCTCGGATGGCACGTTAGAACCACCTGGGGAACATGAGAAAAAAAAAAAGAACTGCCGATGCTTATTCTCCATTTCTGAAATAATCTGATCTTATTGGTCAGAGTGAGGATCCAGGTATCCTTCCTTGTTTTGGGGAAAAAAGCACTTCAGATGATTCAATGTTCAGCCCTGGTTGACACACTGTCCTAAAAAATGGGATAGAGTTTGCCAGAGCTATCTGGAAAAGGAGATTGCATTAAAACAAGGAAGAACAGCCTGTGGGAAAATCATAGATATGTGGATCCAAATGGTATTTTTAGGGAATTACATACAATTCAATTTTATGGCTGAAGTATAGGATAAGGATAGAGATTAGTTAAAGATGAAGTTGGGCAAGTTGGCCAGCACTAAATAGGCTAAGATCCTTTAGACTTTGCTAAGTACTTGCTATGCATCTGAGAGCTGGACAATGACTAAGTATAACAGAGACATTTGACTAACAGATACTATAACAGAAAAATTTGAGTTGTGATGTTAGAGAAGAGTACTGATCATCACATGAACAGCCAAGAGAAGCAACAGATATGTCTTGAAGATGGTGCAGCCGGAGTGCTCTTTGGAGGCAAGAGTGATGAGGCTTTGCCTCACATCCTTTGGGCATGTTGCTAGGAGAGGCTATTCTTGCAGAAGGACATGATGCTGGGAAGGGGGGGAGGGTTGGTGAAAAAAAGGAAGACCCTCAACTGGCTGGATTGACACGGTGACAGCTGCAGCATAGAGTAGGGTTCAGATCTTTTGTTCATAAGGTTGCTATGAGTCATACCTGACTCGACGGCACCTAACAACAGCAACAACAAGTAAGAGGAGTTAGCGGATCATTATTAAGGAGTGACATGCTTAGTATTTTAATTTGGTTGCTAGCTTGCCTCATGAACAGAGCATAAAATGTAAACAAAATAAGCTTGGACTTGCTTGTTCTTACTTACTAATTTGTAATGAACAATTTCACATGGAGATCATCACACCTTTGAAAGAAAAGAAGATTCATTGTTGTGTATTGAAGAGCAGGACTTGACTCTTAGCGGCCTTTCCAGTGGGTTTTCAGAGGCAGTAAATCACATGGGAGTTAATTGCCTGTCTCCTGTGAAACAACTGGTGGATTCAAATCCAGGACCTTTGAGGTGGCAATGCAACTCCTTGCCACTAACCCACTAGAGCTTCCTATAGATTAGCAAACACAAATAGCTTCACTTTCCTTGCTTATTAGGCATTCCATCCCGGTCTAAATCCAAACCCACTGTCACTGAGTAGATTCTAAGTCATAGTGACCCATTGCTATGGATCACCTATGAGATTCCTAAGAATATAAACCTCTATGTAAGAAGGCTGCCCTTCTTTATTCTGATGGATTCAAACTACTGACTTACAGTTAGGAGCTCAACACTTAACACATTACATTACCAGAGCTCATTAGTCTCTCTGATGGATTATACATTTGAATAAAGGGCTTTGACATTGCAGGAAAAAATGCAGTGGGATTGGAAGAGAGACATATGCCAAACATACCTAGAAGCAGAATTTTTGACTTGGTGAAAAAATCGTGAATTTTTCACT
>NW_006399825.1:10687159-10707924 GCF_000299155.1 Elephantulus edwardii | reverse complement strand
CTCCAGAATCCTTGCCTCCAAGGAGTAGCCTGGTTTAACCCTCTCCTGGATGGATCTGTTTGGTTTCTTGGCAGTCCATGGAACATTCAGTACTCTTCTCCAGCACCACAGCTCAAAGGCGTCAATTCTCCTTCTATCCTCCCTCGTCATTCTCTTCAGATTGTATAAATCACTACAGATAGCAAAGTAAAAACCGGGCCATGCTTACCTTGCTACTAGGATAATTGGCACAGCATCCCTGTATGTAGTACGAACAGATCTTTCGGTGCTGTGTGTTAGAACAACCTGTGGGACTTTAAAGTTGTAATTTTGCTTTGGTCTGATCTCATATCAACCAAGTTAGACTCTGGAAATAAGTTTCAATGATGGTTATGACTTTAAATCACTCCCAGATGATTCTATTGGGCAATTTAGGCTGTTAGTAGTTGATTTACTTAGGGCTGAGTTTAGTGGCCTAGTATATTACGTGTTAAGCTGCTAATTGAAAGGTCAATACTTTGAATCCATGTGCCACTTCACAAGACAAAGATGAGGCTATCTGCTCCAGTCAAAATTCATAGCCTCAGAAACTTGATGGATTGTGCCAATAGTAGGAATTAACTCTACAAATTGTGCCAAGAAATCTGGAGGACAACTACATGGCCAACTGACTGGAAGAGATCATATTTATTTCCATTCCAAAAGAAGGTGACCTGACAGAGTGTGGAAATTATTTAACAACATCACTAATATCAAACACTAGCAAAATCCTGATGAAGATTAACCAGAAAAGACTTAAACTGTACATTAACGTTGAACTACCAGAAATACAAACTGGGTTTAGAAGAGGTCATAGACTAGGGATGTTATTGTCAATGTCAGATGGATCTTGGAGGAAAGCAGAGTACCTGAAGAATGTCTATCTGTGCTTCATTGACTATGCAAGGCATTTGACTGTGTGGATCACAATAAATTGTCTAACCTTGAGGAAAATGGGAATTCCAGAACATTTGATTGTGCTTATATGAAACCTGTACTTGTAACAAGAAGCAGTCCTCAAAATAGAGCAAGGAAACAGTGCATGGTTCAAAATCAGGAAAGCAGTGCGTCAGGGATGCATCCTGTCTCCACACCTTTTCAATCTGTATGCAGAACAGATCATTCAGGAAACAGGGCTTTATGAGGAGGGGTATGGCATCAAGATGGGAGGAAGACTCATTAACAACCTATGATATGCAGGTGACACAGCCTTGCTTGCTGAAATTGAAGACATGAAGAAGCACTTGCTGCAGAAGGTCAAGGACTATAATCTTCAGTATGGATTGAAGCTCAACATCAAGAAGACAAAGATTCTCACCACTGGGCTAATTCACAATACCATATTAAATAGAGAAGAGATTGAGGTTTCAGCAGTTACAGCTTGCTTGGATCCACAATCAACACTCTTAACATCAGCAGTCAGGAAATCAAAAGATGAATTCCATTGGGAAGACCTGCTGTCATGGACCTCTCCAGAATGCTGGAAAGCAACTATGTCAGTCTAGATACAAAGATGTGCCTAATCCAGGCCATGGTATTCTCAATTACTTGTTATGCTTCAGAGAGTTAGACAATGACTATGGATGACAGAAGAATAGATGCCTTTGAGTTGTGGTGCTGGAGAAGACACTTGAATATACCACGGACTGCCAAGAAAACAAACCTATCTGTCTTAGAGAGGGTGAAACCATGTCTCTCCTTGGAGCCTAGGATTTTGTAGCTCATCCTCACTTACTTTGGGCATGTGGCCATGAGAGATTGGTCCTCGGAGAAGGACATTATGCTCAGAAGGGTGGACAGACAGCACAGGAGAGGAAGACCCTGGATGAGATGGATTGATACAGTAACCGGCAATGAGGGTTGGTGTGTTCAAATTAGTGAGATTGGCTCAGGAAAGGGAAGGGTTTCAGAGCTGCTGTATATAGGATCGCGATACATGGCAAGCAACTCAATGGCACATAACAACAATAAGATACTATGACAGATTTGGAAGCAGGAGTGACACCCATTTCCTAAATTACATGCTCCTAGAAACTCTATGAACTTTGATAAATGTCGATAGTTGTAGAGGGGCTTCAGGCCTTTGTTCATAGGGTCGCTGAGTCGTGCTGAACTCGAAGGCAATCAACAACAACAAGGGAGCTCTGGTGGCCTAGTGGTAAGAGCTGTGCTGCAATCCTGAAAGCACCTCGTTCAAATTCATCAGCTGTATTGTGGAAGAAGACTTGGCAATCTCCTCCCACACAATTTACCGTCTCTTCTGAAAACCTGCTGGAGATTCAGCTATGGGTTGGTTTCAATTCGATGGTACACGACAAGTGGATAACTAGAATCTCCAAATCAAGATTATACTATTTCATTTTTTTCTTAGTAAGTATTTAAAAATCTTCTTTGTTTTCAACAAGTAAGATTGTGGTATGTGTGATCTGCATATTGTCAGTTACTAGTAAGTCTTCCTCCAATCCTGATGCTATAGTGTGTATAGAGAAAGAGAGAGAGAGAGAGAGAGAGAGAGAGAGAGAGAGAGAGAGAGAGAGAGAGATAAAAATACGGTCACTTTGATGTCAGTCCCTCTGACAGCCCTACCTGGTAATGATATAATGGTAGAGATTATCAGCTTGGAAACCGTAAGGAATTTCTACTCTGTCCTGTATCATCAGAATGAGTTAGAATCAAGTTGATGTAATAGTTTTGGTTTTTTACTGTGTTATGTAGTCCTGATATATGGGGAATTCTACATTACTTCTAGCAATCCTTTTTTAATTGTGATTTTAACAAAAGTTTACAGAAAAGTTGGATTTTCTTTCATTCATTCATTGTTGCATGTTTTCCTCCCTACCCACCAAGTTAACTTAAAAATAAATTCATTGTTGTATAATTTCCTCCCTCCCTGCCGCCTCTCCTCCAGTCCACTTTGCTATGCATCTCTTATTCTACCAGCCATTTTTAAAATGAGATATTAAGGTAATTTAACATAATCTGTGCTCGAGTGTTGGTTTTTGTTGTTGTTGGTTCCTCATCCTCTGACTCCAAGACAGTATTTTGTGTTTGTGTCACATATCCACAGAATAGACCCTTATTATTTGTGTCTAGGTTCATTTAGCATATAACTATTTTCTCTGGTGCTAAGAAGCTATGCTGCAAACTCAGAGGTATGCTGTTTTATTCACCAGTTGCTCTGCAAGAGAAAATGGGCGATCCCCTTGCTCTGCTATTAACTGCCTCTGAAAACCTGCTAGAAGGTCAACTTTGGGTTGGTTCCAACTCAACGGCACACAGCAAGAAACACTATATTGTCTTTATTTTTTTAAGATGAAATTAACATAATGTAAAATCAGCATTTTTAAGAGATCGATTCAGTAGCATATATTATTCATGATGTGCACCCAACAAACACCCATTCAAAAATATTTTTGTCACTCACAAAGAAAACTCTATAGAAGTTATTTGTCATACTCCCAGCCTCTGGCGGTTGCCAATCTGCTTTCTTTCTTCAGTGATTTATCTATTTTAGATATTCTGTGTAAATGGAATCATACAATGTGTGAACTGTTGTGTCTGACTTCGTTCACACAGCATAGTTGTTGTTATGTGCTGTCAAGTCCCCTGTGACCCTATGTACAACAGCTCTGAACTCTGACCTCTCCCTCTGACACATCTATCCCCATTTCCCTAGTCACTTTATCAATCCATCTCATCTGGGTTCTTACTCTCCTGCACTGTACCTCCACCCTTCCAAGCATGATATCCTCTTCAAGGACTGGTCTCTCCTGGCCACATGCCCAAAGTATGTGAGATGGAGCTTCAGAATCCTAGCCTCTGAGGAGAAACTTGATTTCACCCTAAGACAAACCTATTTGTTTTCTTGGTGGTCTACGGTATGTTCAAGATGCTTCTTCAGCATCACAACTCAAAGGCATCAGTTCTTCTTCTGTCATCCTTGCCTGGCTCTCTGATGCATAGCAAGTAATTGCGAGGACATGCATAATACTTAAATATTTTAAACTGATAATATATGTTCTTTCTGTAAATATATGCCTGTATGTATTCTTATATAAAATATATATTTAAACAATTCTTTTTATAAGCTTTGCTGTCTCCATTGATATTTTCAGCGGTTGTTGATCAAGTAGCCTATACCTAGTCAAGGCATTGTTTGCTTTTTTTCACATCTTCATGTTCACTAATTAGGCAACTTTTTTATATCGAACTCATCAGCTGGACTGCATTGGAATCAGATTGACTACATACATCTGTAGAAGGAATCATTGGAGAAGCTCAATAGTCAAAACTAGGCCAGCTGTAGGCTGTGGAATAGACCACCAATTACTCATGTGTAAGTTCAATTTAAGGATGAGTAAAATTAAAACAAGTCAATGAGAACAAAAATATGATTTTTAAATCTATACCACATGAATTTGAATATCAACTTTAGAATAGACTTGAAGCATAGCACACTTGTGATCGAGGACCAGATAAATTGTGGGATAATTGCAAAAACTATCATTACAAAAACAGAGGAGAAAGAAAAAACCAAGATGTCAGAAGAGACCCTGAGAATGGTACTGGAGTGTTGAGAATTGTAATCAAAAGGAAGATATTTTGAAGTACTTATACCTATACCTATAGACCAGGAAGATGCTCTGCGAACAGAGCGAGGGAACACTACGTGAAAATTAAGAAAGGTGTGCATCAGGGTTTTATCCTTTCTCCATATGTATTCCATCTGTATGGTGAGCAAATCATTTGAGAAGCTGGACTCTGAAGAAGAACATGGCATGAGAATCAGTAAGACTCATTAACAGCCTGGGTTACACAGATAACAGAGCCTTGCTTGCTGAAAATGAGGAGGACTTGAAGCACTTGATGCAGAAGATCAAAGACAGCAGCCTTCAGTAAGGATTGCATCTTAATGTCAAGAAAACAAAAATTTTCACCATTAAACTGATAGGCAACATTAGGATAAATGGAGAAAAGATTGAAATTTCAGTGAATTCATCTTATTGAATCCATAATCAATATACTTGTTACCAGCAGTCAGGAAATTAGATGTATAGATCTGGCAGGGTGTGGAGTCAGAAACCTTTCCAAATTACTGAGGAGTAATGATATTAGTTGTATCATCTGCATACATCAGATTGTTGATAGATCTTCCACCAATCTTGACCCCACATTTCTCCTCATAGAGCCCAGCCTCCTGGATAATCTGTTTTGCATACAGGTTGAAAAGGTACGGAGACAGGACACATCCTTGGCGTACGCCCTTCCCAGTTTTGAACCATGCAGTGTTTCCTTGCTCTGTTCTGAGGACTGCCTCTTGGTTCAAGTATAGGTTTCTCATTAGCACCATCAAGTGTTCTGGGATTCCCATTCTTCTGAGAGTCAGCCACAGTTTGTTATGATCCACACAGTCAAACACCTTTACATAGTCAATGAAAGACATCCCTCTGGTATTCCCTGCTTTCAGCTAAGATCCATCTATCATTAGTTACAATATCCCTAGTACCATGACCCCTTCTAAACCCAGCCTGGACTTCTGGCAGTTCTCTGCTGATGTGTTGTTCCAGTCATTTTTGGATAATCTTCAGTAGAATCTTGCTTGCATGTGAAATTAATGATATTGTTCTATAGTTTCCACACTCTGTGGGGTCACCCTTCTTTGGGATGGGAACAAATATAGATCTCTTCCAGTCAGTTGGCCAGGTGGTTGTTCTCCAGATTTCTTGGCACAACTTGGTGAACACGTCCAGGGCAGCATCTGTTAGCTGAAATATGTCAATTGGTATACCGTCTATTCCTGGGGCCTTATTTTTTGCTATTTCCTTCAAAGCAGCTTGAACTTCTTCCTTAATCACCATAGGCTCTTGCTCATATGTTGTTTCATTAAATTCTTCTGTGCCTGCCAATTCTTTTCAATACAGTGACTCATTATATTCTTTCCATCTTCTTCTAATACTTCCTGGATCATTTAATATTCTGTCTAAAGCATCCTTGATTGTAACAACTCGAGGTTTGAATTTGTTCTTCAGTTCCTTGAGCTTAAGAAATGCTGAACAAGTTTAGAGGGTCAAAGACTGCAGCCTCCAATATGGATTGAGGCTCAATGTCAAGAAGACGTAGATTCTCACCACTGGGCCAATTGGCAGCATCAGCCTGGATGGTGAAGAGACTGAGATTGTTCATAACCTCAGTTTGCTTGGCTCCTCAGACAACACTCTCGGCACCAGCAGCCAGGAAATTAGAAGACGTATTGCCATGGGAAAGTTTGCTATTAGGGACCTCTCCAGGGTACTGAAGAGCAATGGTGTCTCTTTGGAGACTAAGGTGCGTCTGATACAGGCCATGGTCGTTGCTATCACTTGTTATGCATCAGAGAGTTGGACAATGACTAAGGAAGATAGAAGGACAATTGATGCCTTTGAGCTGTAGTGCTGGAGAAGAGTATTGAGGGTAACATGGACTGCCAGGAAAACAAACAGAGTCATCTTGGAAAGGGTCAAACTGGGCTGCTCCATGGAGGCAAGGATTCTAAGGCTCCGTCTAACATACTTCGGACATGTTGCAAGGAGGGACAGGTCCTTGGAGAGGAACATCATGCTTGGTAGGGTAGAGGGACAGCGCAGAAGGGGAAGGCCCTCTATGAGGCGGATTGATTCAGTGACTGAGGTAATCGGAATGGGTGTATTGGAGACGGTGTGATTGGCACAGGACAGAGCAGAGTTTAGGGCTGTTATACATAGGATTGCTATGAGTCGCAAGCGACTCGACGGCACATGACTACAACAACAACAACAATGATATTAGTTTAAGGACTAAGATGAGCCTGGCTTGGGCCATGATCTTTTCAATCATCTGCTATTCATCTGAGAACTGGACAATGAATAAGAATGATGGAAGCAGAATTGATTTCTTTAAACTGTGGTGTTGCAGATGAGTATTGACTATCCCATGGACTGTCAAAAGAACAAACAGATATGTCTTGGAGAAGGCGTAGCCAGTGTTCCTTGGAGGCAAAGATGATAAAGCTTTGCTCACATAATTTGGGGATGTTTCTAGGAGAGGCTATTTCTTGGAGAGGGACACCATGCTTGGAGAGGTAGGACAGTGAAAGAGAGGAAAATCCTCAACCAGGTGGATTGACACAGTAACTGCTGCACGGGTTTTCAGTGTGTCAGAGATTGTGAAGATGGCACAGGATAGAGCAGGGTTCAGATCTGTTGTTCATAGGGTTGCTGTGAGTCATACTCAACTTGACAGCTACAATAACAGGCTTGCTAGAATGAAAAGGCTTTCAAACTTATCTAATTTTATTCTCTATTTACTTCATGGCAAGGTTATTAGTATTTGATATGTCAGACATGAGGAAAATTCTCATCTTAAGCACGGACATAAATACACTCCAGTTAAGTGCAAAATTATGAAGGATGTAATTTTGCACTCAAACGTCAATTACAATAATTCTTTCAATTAAAAAAACTTCCATCTTGTTTGCTTGAGTTCTTAAATCTTGACAGTTTTCTCTTTCCATATGAGAACAAATAAAATTTTGTCTAAATACAATTTGGAGAGATGAGAGAAGCTTGTGGGTTTTATCATTCTTTTTTAATTATTATTCTCTAAGTTTACTTTCTGTATTTTGACAGTTAAAAAAAAACTCATTGAAGATTTTACTCTGTCCTAAGTTTTGACAAGTTTATAGAGAACTTTGATCACTTTGTCAATTTGGGTTAGGCAGGAACATGGCTCCCTTACTGAAAATCACCTACAGCAGACATCTGACAACTTTGATAGGTGAGTGGAAAGTGAACATAGCTCTGTCTCTTTGATTCCTGAGGTCAGTGTCATATATTTTAGGATTGGAAATTTGTTAGTCTTGATCTTGATCTTGGTCTGAGAATCTGCTAAAAAGCCAAACTCCACTGCCATCAAGTCAATTATGATTCATAGCAACTGTGGAGGACAGAATGAAACTGGCCACAGGGTCTTCAAAGCTGTAAGTCTTACAGAAGTGAGTTACTTCATCTTTCTCCTCTGGAGAGGCTAGTCAATTTGGATCAGCGACTTCTTGGTTGGCAACTGGATTTTTTAACAAATATGCCTCCAATGCTCCTTGGAAAATATCTTTTAGTAGGTTGTCTATGTTCCTGGCATAGTGTGTTACATGTTGGATACCAATAAAGAGATTCAACATGACCAGCAGCTCCATGGGAGAAAGATAAACAGTCTCCTAACCCAATGGAGGGTTTCCATGGCTTGGAATCAACTCACCTGACCATAGTGAGCTTGGTTTTGGGTTTTGACTTGGTCCAAGAGAGTTCAGTTGTTTAGATAGTTTAGGTAGCTTATCCAGCCATATTTTAGAATTAGCCAGACTCAAACTGCAACGCCCTGTGAATAAATTTGCAACTTTCAAAGGATCTCCTGGGTAATTCTTACAAAGATGATGATTGAATTTAAAACATTTCAGAAGAGGAATAAAAAATGAATTACAGATGCTTGATCGAAGATCAAAAAGAGTGACTATGAGATATATTACTTGGCCCTCTTCAAGTGTTTGAAAGAATGCCAAGTCTCCCTAAGTTGTCTGTGTGAAATAGGCAACATTCGAAATCTTTAGATTGTACTAGAATCATCGGCACCTTGCAGGGTGCCTGCCGCTGGGAAGGCTCTCAACAATACTGCTCTAGGAAGGAACACACGACCTTGCTGGGGCTCGAGGAAACAAGGGGAAAGAAAACCAACCTTTTTGTTTTCTGTCATGTCACAGACTGAGCTAATTATTACATGCACTATCTCATTTAGTGCTCTCCACAGCTCCTTCAGGTCGATAGTGCAATTCCTATTTAACAAATGAGAAAATGGAGCCTGCCAGAGTGAACGTGTACATGGGCTACGTGACTGAGTGAAGTTGCTTTTTCTGGGTGGAATTCAGGAGGTAACAGACATAACGCTTTCAGCACAGTGCTCGGCACACGAGGAAGATTTGAGCTCTGAGCACCCTTTCCTGCTTTCACTAAGTGAGCCTGGTCTCTACATTTGAGAAGTGGGTTACCATTCACCCTTCTCCCTGGAGTTCAGCCAAAAGCTGAGAGCCAGCTGCACCATCATTGTCCTGGAACTTAAACAACAGAATTTTATAAAAGTATTCGAGGAGGTTTTTTTGTTGTTGTGGGGTTTTTGTTTTTGTTTTTGTTTTTTCAAAAAATATGGAACGCTTCACGAATTTGCGTGTCATCCTTGCGCAGGGGCCGTGCTAATCTTCTCTGTATCGTTCGAATTTTAGTATAAGTACTGCCGAAGCGAGCACAGTATTCGAGTTTTAAAAGAGAAGGAATCTTGGGATTTTTTTCTTTGCTTTTTTATTTCTTTTCCTTTTTAAATAGGGGCCTGTTATCAAAGCTATACAATATGAAAAAAAATAAATTTAAAACGAATAAGCCATGGGAAACATATCTGTCCCTTGGGGATTTCTTGCAAAGTTTTCAGTAAAACCATGCCTCACAGATCACAAAGGCTGACCTTTCCTGGGACTCCTTATAACTTATGGGGTGCTTGGCATATATTTATACCACCACACTTGTCAAAGTGTTGCCGTTTGGTGTGTACTGAGGAGTAACAGATGATCCAATGAAATAAATTATTTAAATACTATTAATAGAACAAAAAGCACTGTGCAGTTTGTGAATCCATATCTTTGCTGGAATAAGCAATTCCTCGAGCATCAACAGCTTCTCACAGGAAATCTCTTTGATTCCTCCTCCTTCTGTCTAAATTATCTGACTCTTGGGCCCACAGTCTTTCTTGTGAAACTTAAGAGGTTTGTTGGCCTGCAAGTGTTGACCTGAGGAGTGGCTGTGCTCTCAAATCTGCCAACTTCCTTTTGTCTCAGACGCTTCTCATCCAGTCCCACCAGGTTTCATGAGTAATTTCCTGGAGGATGTGATTGTGCTCTGCAGAAGTGGTCTTGTCACTCAGGTAGAAGTCTGTTGGGCGATAATATCATACTGGATTCACCTCTACCCAAAAGTTAGGCTTTCTGTTTTGCAGTGCTTGATATTTCTTCAGAAAGAATGATACTAAGCAAACTCATAAGAATATGATAACAATATGATATATAAACCAAGATATTAATTTTCATGAAAACTCAAGCATTCTCTGGATGTGTTCTTAGAGTATGTCCTGTCCCTCTAGGTAAGTCTATAAAGTAGACACATGATACTCAAAAAAGAATTTTGTTATTACATCATAAAAGCTCATGGTAGTTATGATTAAAGGGATCAAAAAATAATACTTTTTCTTACCAGTTGACATTGAGCCAACTCAAGTCATGCAACCTCACACATCTCGGAATAGAACTGTGCTTGATAAGTGTCTTTGTGAAAGTAATTAGCCAGATCTTTCTTCCTGAGTTGCCTTTGGATGGATGCATACTACAGTTGGAAATGAATGCATTAACATTTTTACCACTCAAGGACTTTTTGTTTTCCTTGTTGTGTATCCTCAAATCAGACGTTTGCCCCTCCTACTCCAGCGGAGTATCTGGTGGATTTGAACCACATGCCTTTGGGCAACCAAAGACTTTTAAGACAAAAATCACAAACTTAAAAAAAAATTACTAATTATTAAGGTTTTTGCAATCACTTGTTATACATCAGAGAGTTGGACAATGGCTAGGGAAGATAGAAGGAGAATTGACGCCTTTGAGCTGTGGTGCTGGAGAAGAGTATTGAATGTACCATGGACTGCCAAGAAAACAAACAGATTCATCCTAGAGAGGGTTAAACCAGGCTACTCCTTGGAGGCAAGGATTCTGGGGCTTTGTCTGACATACTTTGGACATGTTGTAAGGAGAGACAGGTCTTTAGAGAGGGACATCATGCTTGGTAGTCTAGAGGGACAGCGCAGGAGGGAAAGACCCTCTATGAGGTGGATTGATTCAGTGACTGGGGTAATCGGGATGGGTGTGTCAGAGGCAATGAGATTAGCACAGGATAGAGCAGGATTTAGGGCTGTTGTACACAGGGTTGCTATGAGTCGCAAATGACTCGAAGGCACATAACAACAACTATTAAGGAACTCTGGTGGAATTTTACATTTTGTATTGAGCTGCTAACTGAAATTTTAGAGATACAAATTCATTAGTAATTTAGTGAGAGAAAGATAAGGCAGTCTGCTCCTGTTAAGATCTACCACCTTGGAAACCCAGTGGAGGGTAGCCATGAGTTGAACTGACTCAATGGCAAAGAGTTGAGGTTTCCCCCTGTTTAGGAGGATGGCGAGTTACTGAGCATTTTGCACTATCCTAAACTTTAGTCCTGTAGTGCAAGGCAGTGTTTCAAATGTTTTCACGTACAAACTTACTTCTTTATCTGCAAGGTAAATATAACCACCTCTATTTGGCAGATTAAAAACGATGATGATGGAAGAAGAATCAACACCTTTGAATTGTGGTGTTGAAGAAGAATATTAAATAATCCATGGACTGCCAATAGAACAAACAAGTCTTTCTTGGAGGAAGTGCAACCAGGGTGTTCCTTAGAGGTGAAGATGGTGAAACTCCGTCTCACATACTTTGAGCATGTTGTCAGCACAGTGCAGTCCTTGGAAAAAAGACATTATGCTGGGAAAGGTAGTTTGTCAGAGAAAGATAGGAAGATCTTCAACAAGACGAATTGACACAGTTGACTGTGTGCAAGAAGTGGATACAACAGGTGGCTGAGTCTGCTTTTTACCCTCTTAAAAGGGGGGATTTTTTCCATCAATAATATTCATAGCGCATGGTCAGACATGCCACCCCACATGCTTCTTTGCTTATTTCTACCAGTCACTGAAAACTGACTAATAGATTTTACTCACAGTTGAGGGGTTTATTAGGGAAATAGGTTGAGGAAAGGAGATTCAGAAAAAAAAAATCACTCAAGGCAAGTCCAGGTTTATTTCAGCAGTCTCAAATGAGACTAACAAGGCACAATTCCTCAATTAGTGAAAGTCCAGGTTTCAGTTCAGCAGCGCAAATGCAAAAATCCTTTGGTTTCCTCAATTATCCAGTAAACTTTATCTCTTAGCAGTTACAAGTCAGCTTTTCCTTCAGTCGTCCAGCAAGCAAATCTTTTAACTGTGACTCTGTCTCCAGGGTTCCTCTGGTCATACATTGCCATTATCTCCCTTCACAACAGTGCTACAGTCTCTTCACCCTCTAACACCTTTTTCGCTGTCTCTCACAGTGCAGAAAGCACTCTTTTGTATTAGACCCACAGCTGAAAGACCCTGTAGTTAAGGTATCTTGAGAGTATACCCCCAGTGGGGGCTACCACAATAGCCAAAAAGCCAATTTTCAAGAGTTCTAACACCCTAGACTGTAACAAAGGGTTTGAGCGTGGTGTAATTTGCAAGGATGGGACAGGATACAACAAGGCTCAGATCTAGTAGGTCCCAGGTCACAGCTGTGACTGGTGAAGCTAACAACCTTGACTGCATCTAAAAATAAGATTCTATAGCTGAAAACACAAGCCTGTGGAGGTTAGAAAAAAATTTCCTGTAGTCACTTAACTGGTGAGGGGTAACCACTAACATCTGAAAAAGCCTCATTGCTGTTGGGTCAGAATTGACTCAGCTGATCCTTCAGCAGGTTTTCAGAGGCTATAAGTTGTACAGGAGGATACTTTCCCACCTTTTCCTGAGGAGTCACGGGTGGATTCAAATCACCAGGAAGACCTTTGGGTGAGCAGCACAACTCTGTGTGGATTGAGACACCAGAGCTCCCCTCCATTGCTTAGGAATATATATGCCCGATACACTCTCGCTTGTTGATCAATGAGCCTCTTCTCCCAGATGACTAACCTATAAAAATCTTGCTTCTCACACTCATTTATGATTTATAAGCTGCTACTTCTGCACTGTTGAAGTGTGTTTTCTCACAGTATGTTAACCCCATGTGTTAACTAGCTATTGTCAAGGCCTAATCTTGCACCTTTCAGGTCGAGCTGTAACTCTTACAGTGACTTCTGCATGAATCTCATCTTACCTGTCATGTACTGATGTGATTATCTGCCTCTGTTACAATGGGTTGCCTTTATAACAGTGTGGCCTGCACTGAATCACCTACACTCTAAAGTGTTAGGGTATGTGGACACAATAAAGCACAGAAGGTCAAAAAGGGAAAAGATAACTAGGGAAGATGGGAAGGGTGAATGATTATGAACCTCGTGATATATAGAACTGGAATCCACATAAGGAGTCCTGGTGACAGGGAATTCTGTTTTGCACAGCTAACCAGAAATATAACTTTCACTCCACCAGCTCCTCTATGAGAGAAAGTTGAGGCAGTTCCTGTCTCTTCTTGTAAAGATGTACAGCCTTGGAAAGCCACTGGAGGCTGGCCATGAGTCAGGATGAATTTGATGACAGTGGATATGTGGGACTCAATATGATTTCTAAAGGTAACTGTTCATTTAATTCAGAGGATTGTGCCCAGTAGCACACAGCTTGTAGGAGACAGGTATTGAACTGTGAGTACTATCCAACAGGTGGAAAAAGAGATGCAGGTACAAGCCATAAAAGCCAAAGAGACAGCTTATAATTATTTCTTCACTTCTCTGAGAGGGAAAAATAGCAAATATCATTGGAGTAGGCACTTGTCATGATAGAATTTTGTCAATACCAATTGATTGGGTGAGTGTATTCTATTTGCTCTTCAATACACTTGTTGATAACCAAAGACTGTAGCTATGCCTATATATGTAGCAATAAGCATCCAGCTCATTCTAACTGGTCAGGGAATTTAATAAAACTCTTCAAGGTTTATTATAATGTGGAAAAAAAACCCCACCATTTTTAAATGTCTGTCTTACATTTTCCCAGAAGAACTTGACACTGTGATCAATCTGAACTGATATTGGCTCAATTTAAATAGTTCGCATACATGAAATACTATTGCATAGTAACTCTCCATAACCAGCTGGGCCTTGCTTATTCCTGATACACTATTTTGCAATTAGTATGGTATTAACACTATGGTAGATGGGGAAGAGATTGAGGTTGTTAACAATTACAGCTTGCTCGGCTCCACAATCAACACTCTTTGCACAAGCAGTCAGGAAATAAAAATACGAATTGCACTGGGAAAATCTGTCAAGGACCTCTCAGTACTGAAAAGTGATGTAAATGTAGAGACTAAGGTGCACCTAATCCAGGTCACGGTCTTCACAATTACTTACTATGCATTAGAAAGCTAGACAACGAATAAGGATAACAGAAGAAAAATTCATGCTTTGGAATTATGGTGTGGGAGAAGTCTTGAACATACCATGACTGCCAAGAAAACAAATAGGTCTGTCTTGGAGAGGGTGAAACCAAGTTTTTCAGAGGCAGTTAATAAAGCTAGAGGAGATTGCCCATCCTTCTCCCACAGAGCTGTTGGTGGATTTCAACTGCATGCCTATGGAATTGCAGCAAAGCATCTTACTGGGCCACCAGAGCGCCTTTCATGGCATTGTTGTTAGGTGCCATCGAGTTGAGTATGATGCATAGTGACCTTAGGAACAACAGATCTGAACCTTGTCCTATCTCTAACAAACTTGAGTCTGTTGCTGTCACTGTGTTAATCCCCTGGTTAGGGGTCTTCCTCTTCTTCACTGTCCTTCCACCTTTCCAAGCATACACTGTTGTTGCTGTTAGGTTCCATTGAGTCAAGTATAACTCAGAGCGACCCTATGAAAGAAAAGATCTGAACCCTGTTCCATCTTGCACCATCCTCACACTTCCTGATACACAAAATCCTATTCCACCAGTTACTGGGTCAATCCACCTGGTTGAGGGTTTTCCTCTCCTTCGCCAACCCTCCACCTTTCCCAGGATCATATCCTTCTCCAAGGAATAGCACCTCCTAGCAATATGTCCTAAGTATGTGAGGCAAAGCCTCATTATTCTTGCCTCCAAAGAGCATTCCGGCTACATCCTATCCAAGACATAACTGTTTGTCCTCTTGGCCATCCATGGGATGGTCAGTGCTCTTCTCCAACACCACAGCTCAAAGGCATCAATTATTTTCCTATTATCCTTATTCATGGTCTAACTCTCAAGATGTATACCAAATAATCAGAAAGACTATGGTCTGAATCAGATGCACCTTAGTCTTCAAAACTGATATAATTACTCCTCAACAATTTGGAGAGGTCCCTAACTGCAGATTTTCCCAGTGCAATGTGTCTCCTTATTTCCTGACTGCTGTTACCAAGGATGTTAATTGTGGATCCAAGAAAGATGAAGATGTTGACATTTTTTATCTCTTCTCCATCCATCATGACACTGCCTATCTGTCTAATGGTAAGAATCGTTGTTTTCCTGACATTGAGATGCAATCCTTACCAAAGGCTGCATTCCTTGATCCTCAGCAACAAGCACTTCAAGTCCTCTTCACTTTCAACAGCAAGGTTGTGCCATCTGGTTAACACAGGTTATTGATGAACATCCCTCCAATCCTGATGCCACACTCCTCCTCACTGAGTCCATTTTCTTGGGTAATTTGCTCAGCATATAGATGGGATACCAATTGACATGTTTCAATTAACAGATGCAGCCTTATATGCACTTACCAGTCTATGTCAGGTAATTTGGAGGACAGCTGTCAGAACAACAAATTGGAAGAGGTCTATATTGAACAGTATAATTGATATCATATGCAAGCAAAATACTGCTCAAGGTCATTAAAAAATGGCTACAACAGTGCATAGATAGGGAATTGCCAGAAGTTCAAGCAGCATTTAGAAGAGGCCATGGCACCAAGGATATCGTTGCTGATGTCAGATGGATCATGGCTGAAAGTAAGGAATACTAGAGGAATGACTGTGTTTTATTGACTATGCAAAGGCATTTGACTGTGTGAATCATGACAAGTTGTGGCTGACATTGAGACGAAAGAGAATTCCAGAGCACTTAATTGTTCTCATGTGGAACCTATACCTGGACCTGAAGGCTGTTGTGTGAAAGGAGAAGGGAAGCACTGCATGTTTTGGAATTGGGAAGGGAATGTGTCAGGGTTGTTTGTAAGCATATATTAGGAAACCAAAAGGTCTCTATATATTTGAAACAACCATGTGGCTCATCTTGTTGCTTGTTTAGTTTTTTTTTACCTTATTTTGGTGATCTAGAACCAAACTCTCAATATAATTGGGGTTGTTGTTGTTGTGTACCATAGAGTCAGAACTGACCCATAGCTAACCCTCTAGTAGGTTTTTAGACGCAGTTGATGACACAGAAGAAGATTGCCCATCCTTCTCCTGTGGAGCAGCTAGTAGTTTTGAGTTGTGTGGCTTTGAGATTGCAGGGCAGTTTCTTACCACTAGGCCACCAGAGCTTCCTATATTTGGAGCACAGAAAGAATGAGGGTAGTTGTATCTGACTTTGGCTAACTTCATAAGGGGAAGAGATCCCATCCACAACATAGCATCTAGTCCTATGAAGTAAGTCAGGATCCCATGCTCCTGTACCTATTTCTATCAGTTCTAACACAATAGTCCCTCCCAGAGCTCATTCTACTCTGCTACTTGTCCTAATAATCCATTGCAGTGGCCACACAAAATTCACAGAACGATATTAGAGATTATGGTGTTTACTTGGGAAGTTTGCAGATTACAATTCTGGTGGAAAACAGGGAACAGTTAATTCTCCATTTAGGACAGCTTCTCAGGTATGTTTGTAGGCCTTTTGACCTTCAGTCTCATTGCTTCAGGCCATTTATGACATTATAAAGCTCTCTTGTTGTTGTGTACTGTCTAGTTGGAACTGACTCATACCTGACCCTCCAGCAGTTTTCAGGGTCTGTAAATCACAAAAGATGGGATTGCCCATCTTCTTCCACTGAGCTGCTGGTGGATTCCAAACATGTACCTTTGAGTTGGCAGTGCCATTCCTTACCACTAAGCCACCAGAGTTCCCTAACACTCTCTTAGCCTCGCCAATTATCATGTCTCCGCCCAGTTCTCCAGCAAGCTTGGGTGATGAAGCCCTCCTCCAGATCTCGCTCTGTGAGGCAGCAGTTCCCAGGTCGCACTGTCTCACATTAGCCTCTGGTTTTCCTCTGCTAATGTCTTGATTTTGGTCTATCTCTGTCTTGCTCAGGAATCTCTGGTCCTGAAGAATGCATGCTACATTGTCTACTTCTTCTTTCTTTGTGGTTGTGAAATTCCCATTTTCTGCCTCAATTTAAGTCTGATGAGGTGGGAAGATTGAACAAACCTGTCATTAGTGATCTATATGTTTTGTTTGCATGTTCACACCCAAAGGATGCTATTCACCTCATTAGCATAGTCTCAGCCTAACATGGTTATGTTAGTGGAAGACAAAACCAATGGATTGGGAAAGTAAAAAAGAAACAGCAGCTTGGTACACTACTGGTGTGCTTGGATGTACTTATATAACTAAACATATGTTTCAGAATAAATATCAAAAGGAAGTAAAAATAGCTGACCCTCCAGTGGGTTTTCAGAGGCAGTTAATTGCATGGGAGGAGATTAGCCATCCTTCACCGATGGAGCAGCTGGTGGCCTTGAACAACGTGCCTTCAGGATTGCAGTACAGCTTCTTGCTACTAGGCCACCAGAGCTCCCTTCAACCCAGTTAATCTTCATAACAACTCTTATTCACCCTGTTGTATACAAAAGAAAACTCAGAGATAGGGTAGTTGAATAACTTGCCTGAGTTTACTGATAACAGAGACAGCCATCAAATTCAGGTATTTTGTTCCTGAGTGATAGCTCCAATTTCTATTCTCTTCTGTCTCTATCTAAAATTATATAGATGTTCACATGAACATAAAAGTTAATAGTGAAAAAGAGGATGTAAAAAGTCAATAATTACATTAAAAACATAGCCTTTTTTTCTAATTAGAGAAATACAAACTAAAAAGTATTCAAATACTGTTAGATTGGCTTAAACTGGCATATATTTATAAGTGTGAGAAAGTTCAATTTTGTATGGGATGTAGTAGCATAGTATGCCAAGTGGTGAACTACTAATCTAAAAGTTAGCAGTTCACATATACTAGCTACCTACTACATATCCACTTCCAAAAAAGCTTGCCTCCAGAAACTCTTATGAACTTGGAGAAAAGATGAAAGTTTTGTGTTCAAGACTTTCGTTCATAGGGTTGCTATGGGTCGTCTATGACTGTACAGCACTTAACAATAACAACATACAGAGAAAGAACAGTTTTCTTTCTGTTAAGATTTAAAGCCTCCTTAACCTGATGGAAGGAAATTCTTGTGGCCTTGTGGTAAGGAGCTGTGCTATAAACAAAAAAGGATGTGGTTTGAACTTACCAGCTGCTCTATTAGGAGAAAGACCAGTAATCGCCTCCCGTGTGATTTACAGCCTCTGAAAATCTGCTAGAGGGTCAGGTTTGAGTCATTTTTGACACAACAATGATAAACTTGAAAGAGGGTTGTCATGAGTCAGAGTTGACCTACCAGCAGTGGGTTGGGGTTGGGGGTAATTTTCTTTTTCAGCAGAGGTTGATGGTTTCGCCAGGAGAAGAGACCATGTGGTTGTACTCTTGTAAAAATGCAGTCTAAGAAAGTTGTGTGGGACAGTTCTACTTTGCCATATGGGTTCATTATGAATCAGAATTGACTTGACAGCGCACAACAACAACAAATGGAAATACAGAAACTGCCAATGGCTATTGGCACAACAGAATATTGAAGCTTTCTAGAGGAAAATGTAGAAGTGGGTTTGGGGAGTATCCGAACCTTAGTTTATTCCCCTTTCATGTTTTCATAAAATTTCAATTTAGGAAAAAAATCCCACCAAGGAAATAACCTAAAGAAATAAGTGATAGTTTAAAAAGCTGTTGGCAACATTGCCGTATGTAATAGTGCAAATTGGATAACTAAAATGCACTGCAAAAAAAGCAAAGAGCTAAGCAAAGTATGGAATGCTAAGAACACAGACCATCAAATAGGTGTTAACAATGGGAGGAATGTGATTTTTGTTACTATGTAGCGATATATGAGTGGGAAAATGAATCTGAAAATAAAATAGAGCCCAAGATAATTCACATACACTGATTACAAAGATGGGGGGGTGGGAAATAATCGCTATGAGTAATTTGTTTCCAGTCTGGGAAAAAGTGATGGATATGAGTTGAGGCTTTATTAGTATGTGTTTGTGTCTTTATTAATTTTATGTTCCTTAAACTCTCAACTCCCTCTCTTGTGTGTGACAAAACAAATGAAGGAAATAAGAGAACACATTTGAGGAATAGATCAATTTTATAACTGAAAGGAATTGCCCCATGCTTTTCTGATATGACACGGTATGGAACTACCCGGGAGTCCCATCTGATTGCCTGCACTAGGGTAAGGCATGTGAGGAACAAAAAAAGAGAAGTAGACACGTGTAAGGTCAGGAGAAATAGTCTGAGCATTCATCATACTTGGCTGAAACATAAATGTGAGAACAACCCCACCCAGAACTCGTCACGAATGGTCTGCCAAAACGAAAGAGGAAAAGAGCAGCATATGCTGAAATTTTGCTGTTTTTGTGATACACAGAGAGGCATTTTCACTCATCTAGCCCCTTCCTGCACGCTGTTAAGGATTCAGCCCTCTTTTGCTGTGATTTCTTTTAGACTTTTTCTGGGCAAGTTTTTTGACTTCTTTCTCATCCTGCATAGTGATCTTTAGCATCCAGGCAGAATGTATCTGTTTGGTATTTCAAAAATACACTTGGTTCACCACAGCCTCTATTTCTCCTTAACTTCCTCACCCCCTCACCAACACCATTTACCATTTATTGGATGGTCTATTTACAGGCAGATTTGCTTCCATTAGTGTCATTACGACTATTAAAAATAGAATTTTGAAAGAAAACACATATAATCCTCTCTGCTGTGCATTTCTCCAAAAAGCACAACACTGCATAATGTCTCAAAGACAGCCTCATTTTCATCTTGCCAGCAATTTGGCAGTTCTCAAAAGGTTATTGCTCTGAATTTGTTTTCTTTGTAATCTCACAGTCCATTTGTTCTGCCTTAAATGCTGAAAAATCTGTGTAAGAGCTCGACCTCTATATGCCATACACCAGGAGTTTTACCCTTTTCTTAAAAGATTCCTTCACACAGAAAGAGAAAAAGAAAGCATTTCATGACTTGTTAAAACAGCATAGAGGCTAAATGTGTAAAGTTATGTGCCTTATGTACAGCTTATCTACCGGCTGCACCTCTAAGCAGATAGCTTTTTTGAGAGTATCTTTCCCAGTTTCCATGACACATTAATAATTTTAAAAAAATCTCTGAAAGGAAAGTTGCAGTTAATCTCTCAGGCCTATTAGTTACCATGCCCTGAAGGTAATTTCCATTCTATTTAATGACCACATAAAAGGGAATGATTACAGGCCCATAAACTAAAAGAGTGAAAATCAGCCCTACATGCAAAATAGTAGGGAGATAAGTATTTAAGTGAAAAGTAAACTTTCTCTGTCATCTGGACATTTCCTATGCATTTATTGTTGTTATGGTGTCCCATCGAGTCAGAACCACAGCTGATCCTCTGATGGGCTTTCAGAGGCACTTCATCACATGGGAGGAGATTGCCCATCTTTCTTCTGTGGAGCAGCTGGTAGATTTAAACCGTGTGCCCTTGGAATTGCAGTATAACTTCTTACCATTAGGTACAGGGTTTTTCCAAGTGACAAGCACAATATGAGGTTCTGGAGGACCAATGGAATTGTTAGGATGACTTTTCTTTTTT
>NW_006399825.1:10654208-10686724 GCF_000299155.1 Elephantulus edwardii | reverse complement strand
GAAGAGAGAATTCACATTCCTGAAATAATTGTTGTTTTTGTTGCATATAAACTCTGAGCAGACTCATAGGTGACATTCCAGTTTTATTTTCAGGGGCAGTAAATCACAGAAGAGGAGATTGCCCATCTGTCTCTTGAGGAGTAACTGGTGAATTCTTTGGTTGGCAGCATGATCTCTTTCTTGACACTAAACCACCAGAGCTCTGAAATAATTAGAAAACAAAATGTAGTGGACCATGGATCTCAGTAGACAGGGAAGGGAGGTGATTGTTGAGCTGGAGAAGTTGAGATATTTGAGAGTGGAAGAGAAGCATGATAGGCAATGAAGAAGAATAAAGAGATGAGCAAAAAAGGATGAGAGAAGAGTGGAAGGGTGTGTTCTGACCATGTGTCAGGTGGAGGGACAACAGAGGCCACAGCCCAAAGGAAGGAGAAATAGGGTCCACATAGAAGGCAGGCCTCACTGGATGAAGGGTGGAATACTAGCAAGGGGTGAGGAATGTGGTTGGGTAATGAGGGCTGAGGACAGACTCAACTTGGTTATCAGTGTGACAGCTGTTATTTATAGACTTTCCAAGAGGAAATGATGCTTTAGGAAGAATAGTATTAGTGGCATGGATGGCTGAATGCAGAGATTGAGTAACAAAGAGGAGATCATGAGAGTCCGAGTTTGATAGAGAGCAAAGGAGGGAGTAAGAGTGTTTTGAAGCGGGAAAGAAAACTTGATGGAACTTTTAGTTCAGGGTGATTAAATGCAGCAAGTAGATCTGAGGAACAGGTGGTAAATGAGTTTTGCATTTCATGTTATACTGTTTATATTCTTTGGTGCAATTTGCATGTGCATAAGTGTGTGTGTACACACACACACACACACATATATATACACATACATGTATACACACACACATATATATACACACATACATGTATAATTTTTAAAGATTATATGTTTAGTAAATGGATAAGTAGAAATTTTTTATTAATTTTAATGAAAATTTACAGAGACTTAGGATTTTCAGTCATTCATTGTTGCACTATTCTCCCTGCCCCCCCCAATTGACTCTTCTCCTTGAAAAATAATCAGTGTTATGCAGTCCCTCCCCCCAAGTCCACTCTACTGTGCAGCCTTCATTCTGGATCCCTGTCATGACAATAATACCCAATCATATGTCCCTTTTAAACAGATCTCTCCCTCATCTATTTCAATGCAGTATACATCATTCATCCCCTCCTTCTCTGTCTTCCCTCAACCCCTATGTCAGTCCCATTTTGGATAAGTAGAATCTTAACACTTAGGTGGTGGTTGTTAGATGCCATCAAGTCCTTATGACTCAGAATGGCCCTATGAACAGCAAGCAGATCTGAATCTTGCCCTAATCTGTACCTTTCTCATCATCTCTGATATGTTTAATTCTATTGTTAGTCATTGTGTCAACTCATCTTGTTGAGGAACTTCCTCTTTTCCTGACCCTCCACCTTTTTCCAGCATAATAAGATTTATAGAGGACTTTAAAAAGCAATGATCCTGCTGACAAATGGGGTTGCCCTGAAAGGAAGCCGGCCTTATTTTTCCTAGGTATATGTATGCATTCCTACATATATGCATGAACACAAACACAACACGCCTAGACCTGATGTATACACCACACATGTCCTAAACATGCTAGTTCCTGTCTCCCAGACCTTTATTTTTTTTATACCTGCAACTGTTTTTGCCCTTGGTTTTCCTTTCATGGTGTCTCTGCTATTCTACCTCTGATTCCTTTCTGCCAGAAAGATCTGGCTTTTGCTGCTGCTTCTCAGTTGTCTGGGTGTACTTGAAGACATTTTGCTGACTCTTTCTTAAGTTTCCTTAGTCTAAAGTCATCAGTGTCCTTTGAATCCTCCCTGAGTCACGGGGGCTGCTCAGCCTGTGATCCATCTTCCACACTCGTGCAGCTCGGTGAACCTGACTTGAAGTCAAAAGTGCTTCAGTGCTGGTGAGTTGGCCGGGTGCCAGGACTTTGTTTACTGCAGCCTGGTGTGGGGAATTGATGTTCTCAGAACTCACATTCACTAACAGGCAATCAGACTTTCCAACTGATCTTATAATTTATAGACGAGATGCCCCTGCCTCTATAATATACAGCAGTGGTGACATGTGTACGAATTAAGAGGCTACAAAATAAATCAAGACATAGACCTTAGAGGGTACAGAGTTGCTCACTGGTCAGTGGGAGCCTGTCATGCAAACTGGAAGCAGTGAAGGAACTAGAATTTATCTGGATTCCAACATATATGCATGTCTGTGCATCCCAAAAGCTTTGGGGTATATGCCCTACATTTAATGAGAATGGAGACAGGAGTGGTTTGAAGTGATGAATTGGCAAGTGATAAAAACAGAGGAAAAGATGGTTTCTTTAAAATAAGGTTAAATATTTTAAGGCATGAAAAGAATGGATGCATATCTGAAGACAAGAGGCAGCTTCATGCGTGTGACTTCTGTTAATTTTTGCTTTTGAAGCTGTTAGCTGTGCAAGTCCCCAAAGGGATTTCCCCCCTACTGCAAGTTCTTAGCTTTTAAAAGAAATAATATGCTTATGATACAGTAGAATTTTATTTGAAGCTTTGTTCCATCAAAGCGCCTAAAATAATTAAACTAGAAAAGAAATTTTAAGAGCTTGAACAATTTTTGAGTCTGTGTGAACTTATTAGACTAGTCAAATTTAGGATATCCCCTGCGCTTCTCCCATAGAAGACCTTAAATAAAAGACAACTCTAGATTTTAAGTAATAAGGAATTCATTCTATTTTTTTTAAGCTTCAGTATTTTGGGCACTTTAAAATAGAAAAAAACTTAAAGTTGAATGAAAAAGAATGAGTTTTTCTGTAAAATCAAACATTTGATGAAAGGTTTGAGTCTAGTTTTAGATTCCTACTAAACATCTAAATAACATGTTAAACAGGAGTTTAGAGAAGTCTGGTTTGGAAATGTAAATATAAAGTCCATCAGCTTATGGAGTTAAGGTCAAAGTTCAGCATAAGAGTACCTAGAGAGCTCTGATGGCCTAGTGGGTAAGGAGTGCTTTGCCAACTCAAGGACATGAGGTTGGAATCCACCAAGTGCCCGGTGGGGAAAAGAAGATAAATCTTCTCCCATGTGATTTATTGCCACTGAAAACCCACCGGAGGGTCAATTATGACTCATGACTATGAGTTGGTTATGGCTCAATGGCATATTTCAATAACAGGGACAGTGCTAATAAACAATAAGACCTAGAGTATCCTAGCAAATGTTAGATTCAGAAAAGATAACATGGAAAAGAGAAAATTATGAGTATGCAGGGAGAAAATGGATCAACTATGTGAAATGATACTGAGAATTCAAGGAAGAAAGAATTAGAGAAATGATCATTGAATTTGGGCACCTAGAAAAGGAGAACTTCAAGTAAACAATGAAGCCTCATAAGCTATAGCAGTACAGCAGACTAACAAACAAGTGCTCTACAGGAGGGCTAAATAATAATGCCTGAGACAAAACACATTTAAGGTATAAAATAATTGGCAACATGCAAATCATCCCCAAATAACTGCACTGCCAGGTATTGTACCTTTAAAAGCAAACCATAAAGACAACCAGACATAGAAATATCACAGCACAAGACAGCCTTTTCATTTCAAAATACCTTTGAGGTGTGGTGTTAGAGGAAAGTGCTGAATATCTATGGATTGCCAAAAGAATAAACAGATATGTTTTGGAAAAAGTGCAGCCAGAGTTTTTATTGGAAGCAAAGATGATGAAGCTTCATTTTTCATACTTTGGACATGTAGCTAGATGATGCTGTTCCTTGGAAAGGAACATTATGCTTGGAAAGACAAAGAGTCAGTGAAGGAGATGAAGATCTCCAATGAGTTATGTTTACATGGTGACTTCAGCAATGGGCTCTAGCGTGTCAGAGATGCTGAGGATGGCACAGGATAGGACAGTTTTCAGGATGGCTGTTCATAGGGTTGCTATAAGTAGCATTCAACTTGACCATACCTATCAACGCAAGATGAGGAGAATATGAGGTTAAGAAGGACTATTTGTTCTCTTTCTCTATTTTAAGATGACACATCCAATATGAAACTGGTTAAATAATTATAATCTGATCAATGAAATTATTCAGCTGTAAAACAAAGTGATGAAGTTATATATGGATTAAGATGGCTTGATCACCAATATGCATTACTAAATGAAAAATATACCAAGTGCAGAGCAATATGAAGCAAGGTATCTTTTAAAAGTAAAGGATATATATGTTTATATATAACTAAATTCCTCCATGAAATTGTTCAAAAGGAATCCAACAGAAGATAAAAATAGTATTTTTCTGAGTCTGTCTTGGAGGAATTACAGCTAGAGTGAGTTTTCCTTGGAAAAAGGATGATGAGACTTTATCTACATACAATGTTCATACATTACATACAATACTTTATCTACATACAATGGGCATGTTACCAGGACGTGCCACTCCCTGGAGAAGGACATCATGCTTGGGAAAAAAATCAAATCAGCGAAAAATAGACCTTCATCAAGAGAGATTGATATGGTGGCTGCAGAAATGAACTTAAACACAGCAGTAATAATATTACTGATTATGAAGATGGACTAGGATTGGTCAGAGTTTCATTCCATTGTACATTCAGTCACTGGGAGTTTGAATTGACTCTATGACATCTAACAAGGCATTTTTGGTGATTCAATAGAGAAAGAGAAGCATTGATGACATAGGAGAGAAAAGGGATAACTCTTGAGGAAAGTTTGGGAGAATGCAAGTTAACTGGACCCCATTGCAGCATTCTTGCTTGAGTTTGAACAATACTGTTTTCTTTATATCAGATGAGTAGATGTATTTATATAATTGAGGATAGAAGAATGAAGAGGTTCTATTTAGATGATTTAAAAAAATAAAGTCAGATGCACAGATGGAGAAGTAAAAAAGGAGAGGGGGAAATATGTAATTGTTTCAAAAAGTGGACTATTAGGACTTGTTGTTAGGTGTCATCAAGTTGAGTATGATCCATAGCAACCCAATGACAACAGATCTGAACCCTGTCCTATCCTGTGCCATCCTCACCACTTCCTGACTCATTAGAGCCCACTGCTGCAGTCACTGTATCAATCCACCTGGTTGAAGTACCTCCTCTCCTTCATCGACCCTCTTCCTTTCTGAGCTTCATGTCCTCCTCCTGGCAACATGCCCAAAGTATGTGAAGGGAATATCATCATTCTTGTTCCCAAAGAGCCCTTTTGCTGCTCCCTCTCCATGACATATTTGTTTGTCAGTCTGTGTAATGTTTAGTACTCTTCTCCAACATCACAGTTCAAAGGCATACATTTTTCTGCCATCCTTATTCATTGTCCAGATTTCAGATGCATAGCTAGCGATCAGAAAGACCATGACAAGTGTCAGATACACCTTAATCCTAAAACGGATATCCTTACTCCTCAATAATTTGGAGAGGTCCTCAGACTTTCCTAGTGCAATGTGTTTCTTGATTTCCTGAATGCTGATACCAACGGGGTTAAATGTGGATCCAAGTAAGATAAAGCTGTTGACAGTTTCAATCTTTTCTCCACCTATCATGATGTTGGAGCATAGGTTCAGTGGGGAGAATGTTTGTTTCCTTGACACTGAGATGCAATCCATATAGAAGGTATTTTTTTTATCTTCTTCAACACGTGCATCCAGTCCTCTTCACTGTAAGCAAGCAACGTTGTGTCATCTGCATAATGAAGGTTGTTGATGAATCTCCTTCTGATCCTGATGTCACACTCCTCTTAATAGATTCCAGATTCTATAATAATTTGCTCAGCATATAGATTGAAGAGGTATGGAGAGACAATACAACTCTGACATAATCGCTTCCTAATTTTAAACCATGCAATATTTCCTTGATCTGTTCGCACAACAGCCTCCTGGTCTACATATAGGTTTTGCATGAGCAAAATCAAGTGGTCTGGGTTTCCTATTCTTCTCAATGTTAGCTATAACATGTTATGATCTGCACAGTTAAATAGCTTTGCATAATCAATAAAGCATAAATAGACATTATTCTGCTATTTACTTTCAGCCAGGATCCATCTGACATCATCAGCAAGGATGTCCCTGGTGCCATGGCCTCTTCTAAATTCTGCTTGAACTTCTGGCACTTCCCTATCTATGTGCTCTTCTAGCTGTTTTTGAATGATCTTCAGTATTTTGCTTGCATGTTATATTAATTATGTTTAATCGTTTCCGTATTCTGTTGAATCATCTTTCTTGGGCCTCTTTAGAGGAGTAAATTAGGACTTGAAAGGAAGAATAAAATTTCTACGCAAGGTAGAGTAGTTACAAATTTAATGTGAAAGTAGTTAGGCTACATGTTTATTATTTTCCAGCCACTGAGTAAGGCAGGTGTATGTCCAAGGAAGTTTGATGGTTAAGTTTTAATCATTTAAGTATGATGGAGGACAAGTAGGACAGTAAGTTTTGGGTGTTTGCAAGACAAGATAGTAATTCAAAGGCTGAACTTGAGATTTATTGAGGTCAATAAGTCAGAGACTGAGACTCAAGATAGCCTGATATTGTTGTGTTGTTGTTGTTATTAGGTGCCATCGAGTTGTAGACGACTCATAGCAACCCTATGAATGAAAGGCCTGAGCACTATTCATGCACAGTATTTCCGGAGGCAAGCCATTTCGGAAGTGGATGCCACTTCTGCTTTCAGGCATGTTTTAGTCAGGAAGCTCCAGCAAACTCTGTCTACCATGGAAAAAGAAACAATTTCAGCAGATTAAAGGTTCACATTATGTTGATGTATTGTTGCAAAGGAGACTTTAAAGGAAGTAAGAGAAAGGCAGAGAGTGATGTCTAAGAATGGGATGTAAAGCAAGGGGTAGCATAGATCACAACACAACCAGAGGCAGAGGGAGCTGAGGTGATTAGATGCAAATGTTGGTGAAGACAAGGAAATCTAAACTTCTTTTTTTTTAATTTAGGTTGTTTATTTTTCATTTCAATGAACATCTACAGAGATTTTGGGATTCCATTCATTCATTGTTGCACCCTTCTCCCCGCACAAACTCTTACAACAGACCATTGAACGAGTAGTTGGCTCAATGGCCTGTGAAGGGTTGATGAGCAAGATATGAGTAAAGTCTTTAGTGAATGGGTGCATAGGGTGGGGGAAAGATGAAGAGAGGGAACGCTAGCTGGTAGAATACAGCTAAAGAAAGGTAGTTGGAACTTAGAGTTTCAGCTGAATTTGAGTTTCTTAAATCTTAAGAGAAATGGCCTCGAAGCTACAATGGGGTGGAGGAGGACAAACCCTAGTGATTGAGGTAGGAGGAAAAGAAACTTCTCTTGAGGGGGCTACACATTGTCCTCAGAGAAAAAGTCAGCCACGGAAGTCACAGGAGCAGACAAGGGCATTGGAAGATACGGAGGCGTCCTGAGCAGGCAGGTGTTCTAGAGGGCACGGTGATATGTAACTGATATATATCTCTTACCTTCCTTAACCTCGTTTCAATCTTACTCAGCCAAGCATCCACACCTTAGCACCTGGAGCTCTTATCTTTTGAACTGTATCCCCTGGCTCACTACAGATTCAGAGATGTTCCAAGAGGAGTCCAGCTTTGGCTTCCTCTTGATTTCTATGGGTTAGGGCCATTGCCTTGAAACTCAGAATATTTTGGATGGTGAAAGATATAGCCCTGGGAAATAGAGATTCTGTGCTGGTTGTGCAAGGTAATTACAATGCAATATATGTTACAGCAATATGTTGTAACTGAGAGTTGATCGTATCACTGTTTTCACTTGCAGACAACACTTATGCAGAGCCTCCACCGAGAATCTAGATCTTTGTACAAAAGAAATATCAGCCTCTGCTTTTTCAGAGATAAATTATGGTTCCTTAGATTGATTTCCAGGCATACAATTTGAATCCACTAGCTGTTCCGAGGGTGAAGGATGGGCAATCTCCTCCTATGTGATTTACTGCCTCAGAAAACCCACTGTCAGGTCAGCTAAGAATTGATTCTGACTCAATAGCACATAGCAACAAGGTTGATTTCTGTTGAGAGTCTGGACTGCAAGTAGGATGAGAGTAGAATTGAGAACAACAAAGCAATTATATCAGCTAACTCTTCTTCAGTACAAAAAAGGCGGGAAAAGAAGCACCTGATTGCCAACTCCGTCAGTGGTGGGTTCAAGGGCTGTGAAACTTTAAATCAGTCAGAGGATGCCTGTGCCTTAAAAAGGGCATGAGGAGGCTTCCAACAAATGCCTTGGAGTCTCCTGCATACTTATCTTAGTAGCCAGAGACACTGAACAGAGTTGCCAGAGGAACTTTAAAAGAAGGAAAAATTGTATTTTGGAGAGTTTGAAGATTGACTCACACAATCAATAATATGTGAGGCAGAGTTAAGAGCTAGGGAACCTTCAAAAAACCTACTCTCCACAAATCCGTTAAGATACTTCATCAGAGGGACCTTTATACCATGAGACATCACTCACTTGCATTATCCCTCACTTCATTATCTTACATGAATCTTCGTCCTGAGTAAATCTAGTGATTTTACTCACTCTCCAAATGTTGTAGCTATTTGCTTTGAGTATGCTCACTCTTCACTTAAGCTTATTTGAAATTTACAATTAAACAAGCAGACAATCAAAAAAAGCCCAACATTCTGTTGCCCAGAGAGGTTGGAAGTCCCCTTCTCTGATGGAACCAGGTAGAAAGAATGGGTGTTAGGAAAGCACCATCTCCAGAGGTGGGTCCACAGAAACTCAGGTGGGCAAGTGATGGCAGTGGACCCGCAAGGCAGGAGTCCTCAGAGTGGCAGAAAGCATAGCCCCAAGCAGCAGTCACAACAGTTTTGCCAGTTGAAGCTCAGCATGAAGGAGAAGAGTGGGATAGGTCTGAGTGTGTAAGAGATGGGGGCGGGGGTGTGTGGTACTGAAGATACAGTAGCTTAGAGGCTTCAGCGCTTAGTCCAGATGCAAGGGCAGGTATAGTGTGGTGTATGTGAGCCAGAAGGGACAGGAAGTGCCCACTACTGTGGATGCACTCCATGGGCTGGCCTGTGATTCAGCAGAGGCTGGGATCCTGGCAGCAGACAGCTTCAAAAAGCAAAAACAGATGGAAATCCACACCAGAGTGCAGGAGCAGGGTTGTGGAAGAGGTGCAGGCTTCAGCAACCTCCTGGGCATCTGTCTGAGACTGGGAGTGGTTCCTGGGAGCACAAGCAGAAGCTTGAAAGCTAGAATGTCTGTGGAACTGGGAAAGTGGTCTTGGGAAACAGTGGCACCTCAGCCAGGAAGTGGTGGTCCTGAGAGGGGACCCTGCTGGCAGAGACAGACTCAAACTTGTAAGCAGGGCCCAGCCAGTCAAGGCTCAGGGGTACAGGAGGGACAGAGGGTTCAGGTTGCCTGGAAAATAGGAATCCTTAAGAAAAGAAGGAACCACAGGAAGAGGAGGGACCTGGGAGTGGCCCAGGACCCAGTGCTGCTGGTGAGGGAGGAAGAGGTAACTCCAAGGCATCGGGAGTGCAGGGTACTGGGATGAGGTGGGAGTAGGGGAACAGAGAACTAGGAGCCACTTCAAAATCCTCCTCTGCTACCTCCACCTGGGCGTCATCAGAGCTGCCTCTACGGAGGCCTTAGCAGAGGGCGCCGGGAGATCTGGAGGGATAGTCTGCAGGGAGTTGTGGCATGTCTGAGTCTAGCACCACAGAAGAAACACAATAACCTCCTCCCACATGATTTATAACTACCGAAACCCCGCTAGAGTGTCAGCACTGAGTTTTGAATAGAAGGCATGGGTAAGGAAGTTACATAAATTTTGTAAACCCGTTTGGTCTAGTAGAAGTGAGTGTAAGAGACAGGGTTCTGAATTCAATCTCATTCTTGGCTCTTTAGCCTATTGCCTTTTCAAGGTCACAGACTTGCCTCTATCTCTGGCCAGCTCTAGCCAGCCCCGGTCAGAATCAGATCAGAGGACACAGTTCCTAGCTGGTGAGTTCCTCAGTAAGGGCTTGTTTCCTTCATCTGCTAGCATATCCTCACCACTCTTGGGGGTACCTGTGTACAAATTATTGTATTTCCCCTTCCCCTTCCCTTCTCCCTTAGTACTGCTGACAGGATCTGAAGAAATGGTTGACATGGTCTTCTCCTTTTTTTCTCAGCAATTAGGCTGCTGAAGTTTAAACCGGGAATTAGATTTGCTGCTGTTGATGTATACCATCGAGTTGGAACTGAACCATAGCTGACGCTCTGGTGAGTTTTCAGAGGGAGTTAATTACACAGGAGGAGATCGCCCATCCTTTTCCCATGGAGTAGCTGCTGGGATTCGAACCATGTACCTTTGGGATTTCAGCACAACTTCTTGCCACTAGGCCACCAGAGCTGTAGTCATTGAATATAAATTCTATGAGCAAATTGTCATTATAGTGAGCCATCAAGTCAGAACTAAGCCATAGCTGACCACTCAGGGGGGTTTCAGAGGTGGTTAATAGCACAAAATGAGATTGTCTATCTGTCTCTCAGGGAGCAGCTGGTGAATTGAACTGTGCGCCTTTGAAATTGTAGTGCAGCTTCTTACCACTAGGCAACCACAGCTTCAGTTAGGAGTGAGCAAGTTAGGGGTGAGGTACTGAGAGCCACAAGTGAGAACTAAAAATATTAAAGCAATTACTGAGGGAAGCTTTGGTGCAGGGATTGCTGTAGTGTAGGTTTCCCACCAAAAGATGTGACATCAGTTCTTGATGGTTGAGGAAGCAGTTAGTTCTCTTGTCAGTCTGGAGATGAGGAAAGTAGGACTTAACTTCTACCACAGTTTCAGAAAGGTGAATGTACACCCTTGTCCCTGGGACATTCAGTTTAAGATGACGGCTTGTGTTTTTGTTCCTATGATTATTCCTCTGGTCCCACAATGGAGGACCTTGACACAACTGTTTATACAAAAGTTTAGAGGAAAGACACCCAGTTACTGCTAGGGGTTTATTTTGCCAATTTTCTTATCAACATGGCTTTAGGCAAGAGAGTGTTGCTATTGGCTTAAGGCAATGGGAATCTTCTAGGTCCATGAAGTCTTTCTCCTTAGACCTATTGCTTTTCTCAGGTACAATAATTTATTTTTTTAAACGGAACAAAATTAAACCTCACATCACTGCAAAAATCTAGTTCAACTACTCCAGTTCTTTCTGGACAGGTTAATGAAGATTCTGAGTTAGTTGGTCGTGGTAGGTGACATAAAGTTGAGTACTACTCGTAGTGACCCGATGAGCAGATCTGAACCCTGTTCTCTGCCATGTTGTTCCCATCATCTTTGCCACACTTGAGTCCATTGCTGCAGTCACTGTGTCAAACCACCTCATTGAGGCCCTTCTTCTCTTTCATTGACCCTCTATCTTTCTAAGCATGACGTCCCTCTCCAAGGAGTAGCCTCTCCTAGCATCATGCCCAAAGTATGTGAGACAAAGCTTCACCATCCTGGCTTCCAGGTAGCATTCAGGCTGCACTTGCTGAGCTAGTGGGCAGCTTTGAAGAATATGGCAAGCTTTGTGCACCACAACTACCAGGCCAGCCCTGGCCCAGGGTAAAGCTTCTCTGGACAGTGCTGCTGAGAAAATACCACCTTGACCTGACGCTCTTCCATGTGCATATCTAAGTCCTAATTATGCATTATTCTTTTTCTTTCCTGTAGATTCATTCTCTCTGATTTGGCAAAACTTTAATGTCATTGAGGCAACCATGATTATCACTGAGAGGATATATGGGTGGAAGGCATGTGTGTTGATTTTGCTTTGGAATACGTAATAAACATAGCTTCCAGCACAAGGACTCTAAATTAGGCCATTGAGTCTAACAATCATGTGATTCCTATTACAATCAACTGGAGTTGTACTTGTGCATCTGTAACAAGGGGAGGGTGGAATGGATTCAGCATTATCTCATTAGACAGTGACAGCCTGGAACCCCTGATTTCCTGTTTAATTTTCCTGCAGAAATGTTGAAATTGTACAGCTGATAGAATAGTGCATCTCAGGTAGCAAAGAAAAACAGGAAACTTGGTTCACTCCAGGGATAAAGAGTTTGACTTTCTTCATAAGAAAAATCAAGACAATTCAAGTGAACCCCGGGGTAACTTTTTGATATTTGACAGCTGTGGAGCACATTTTTCCATTCTAAGAATTAGATGCATCAAATATGAAAGCAGGAGAAATAACCTGATATTAAAGATTGCCATAACAGAACCAATATTTTTCCCAAGGTTGAAGGAAAGGGAATTAAAAAAAAAAAGAAGAAGAAGAAAAGCACCGCTTAATAATACATGACACAACTCCCACCCTTGGCAAAGCAATATTTTAAAACTAAAATTATATTGTAATTAGCCTTTCAAAAATGTGAACACTTCAATATAGGAGTCCATTAATAATCTAACTGCTGCTGCAAAGCATGTTCCTCCCACACGTGTAACTTAATTAAACTCAGAGGTTTTCATTCCAACCGTCAGACAGTCATGAAGAACAGGTGGCTTCCAACTTGCGGATAATGGAAAGACGGATCTTGCTAGGACTTCACATGCCCAGATGAGATGATCTAAATGTCTGCCTCATTCTTTCCTCACAGTTTCTATTTCAAACACAGATTCATGTCTACTTTACAGGATTTAAAGTTCAAGCACTGCCTAGGACACTTCTAATGAAAATTAAATGCAGGTTTATAGAATGGCCTGGGTCATTCTTCAAACAAATATCTTGAGAACTCCTTTGTTTCTTACAGAGCTGAAAGGTTAGTTAGGTTAGTGCTATGAATAATTGCATACCAAACAGTGTGATTTCAAGGACACGAAGAAGGCTGACAACTACAAGCAAAACCCTCTAAATTTCTTCTCTCTCTTCTCTAATATGCTACAGGTTGAGTATCATAAATTCAAAAGGAGGCAGGTGTTAGGATATCTAGAGGTTCCCAGGCCTGGTTCATTAGCTGGGCACAAACTAAAAAGATTGCCTCCCAAAGTGAATGTTACAAGAACCAAGTGAAAAACAAAGCGGACAGAAGGATAGGTAAAGACAGAATTTTATCAAGATGGAAGAACACTTTCAAAAGGAGTGGGCCCATCTTAAAAGTACAGAGGTGAGAATGGATGCTAGTTTTTTCCTGAGCTTCCAGATATTATTATTGCGATGGGAAAGTCTGCTGTTAGGGACCTCTCTAAAGTACCCAAGAGCAACGGTATCTCTCTGGAGACTAAGGTCTGCCTGATACAGGCCATGGTTTTTGCAATCACTTGTTATACACCTGAGAGTTGGACAATGACTAGGGAGGATAGAAGGAGAACTGACACCTTTGAGCTGTGGTGCTGGAGAAGAGTATTGAATGTACCATGGACTGCCAAGAAAACGAACAGATTCATCGTAGAGAGGATTAAACCAGTCTGCTCCTTGGAGGCAAGGATTCTGGGGCTTTGTCTGACATACTTTGGACATGTTGTAAGGAGAGACAGGTCTTTAGAGAGGGACATCATGCTGGGTAGAGTAGAGGGACAGCGCAGAAGGGGAAGACCCTCTATGAGGTGACTGGGGTAATCGGGATGGGTGTGTCAGAGGCAATGTGATTGGCACAGGATAGAGGAGGATTTAGGGCTTTTGTACATAGGGTCACTATGAGTTGCAAATGACTCGACGGCACATAACAACAACAACAACAACCACCATTGAGTTGAGTACAACTCATAGTGACCCTATGAACAATAGATCTGAATCCTGTCCCATCCTGTGGCAACATTACAATCTCTGACACACTTGAACCCATTGCTGCAGTCACTGCAGTCAATTCACCTGGTTGAAGGTCTTCCTCTCCTCTGCCATTCTTCCACCTTTCTAAGCATGCTGCCCTCCTAGCAACATGTCCAAAGTGTGGGAGACAAAGCCTCACCATCCTTGTTTCCTGGGAGCAATCTTGCTTCATCCTTTCTAAGACATACCTCTTTGTTCTCTTGTTATTCCATAGGATCTTCAGTACTCTCCCCCAACACTACAACTCAAAGGCATCTATTTTTCTTCTATCATCTGTATTCATTATCCAGTTCTTAGATGCATAGCACATGATTGAAAATACTATGATCTGAATCAGGTGCACTTTAGTCTTCAAACTAACATCATTGCTCCTCAGCAGTTTGGAAAGGTCCCTGACTGCAGACTTTCCTAATACATCTGATCTCCTGACCACTAGACTGTGTATATATTGTGGTTCCAAGTAAGATGAAGTCATTGACAGTTTCAATCTTTTCTCCATCTATCATGATGTCACTTATTGGTCCAGTGATGAGAATTTTTGTTTTCTTGATGTTAAGATGAAATCAATATTGAAGGCTGCAGTGTTTGATCTTCTGCAGCATTTCAAGTCCTGATCACTTTCAGCAAGCAAAGTTGTATCACCTGCTTACCAAAGGTGATTGTTGAGTCTGCCTTCAATCCTGATTCCAGATATAGGTCTTGGCAATTCCTGCTTCCACCTACACACTCGCACCTCCTCCAGCAGCAGACTTGTGGAGTAAAGTTATTGGTTCATATATACTTGGTTGAGTCAGGCTTCATGTTGGCAGATTCTAATTGGTGCTCCATTGCCTTTCTCCATTTCCTGGTTCTTCTTCAATCCTTCCTCACCATCTCTTGAATCTGTTGCTCCATAGCTGATCCTCCAGCTGGTTTTCAGAGGCAATTAATCACATGGGAGGAGATTGCCCATCCTTCTCCTGCAGAGTAACTGAGGGATTTGAACTTTGTGTCTTTGGGCTTGCGACACAGCTTCTTACTATGAGCCTAACAGACCTCTAACTGAACAGAGCTTTTAGGGTAGAAGTGGTAATGAATGATACAGATAACTGGGTAGAACTGGTCTCCACTGGGCTCCAGCAGATCCTTTCCTTGTCTTTGTGAGGATCTAGTTTAATAAATTATTTGATGCTTCAGAAAAAGAGAAAGTTTCAATTTGCATGAAAACTTAATTTTCTTAAAAACATAGGCAGTGAATTAGAAATGTGAAAACCTTTAGTTAGACCTGAAGCAGACTCAGGGCTTACTAAAGATTGACTTTGATATGCTTTACTTCCTAAGAAGGGAGATATTTTAAGTTACTCTCATACCATTCATAAAAGGGCGCTCTGGTGGCCTAGTGGCAAGAAGCTGTGCTGCAATCCCGACACAGTTTGAGGCCACCAGCTACTCTGCAGAAGAAGGATAGGCAATCTCCTCCTGGTTAACTGCCTCTGAAAATCTGCTGGAGGGCCGGTTATGGGTCAGTTCCAACTTGACAATACACAACAACAACAACATATGATTCTTGGAGTGAGCCCACAAACTGAGAAGAAGCTGTGAAAGCAGAGTAAATGGCTAAAGAGAGGAACATGTAAAGTTGAGAAGTCTCTGAGGTAAAGTCAAAAGTCATTGTCACTGGAACCAATTCATAGCTGACCCTCCAGCAGATTTTCAAGAGATGTACATCAAACCTGGAAGGAAGTTCTCCATATTTCTCTCTCAGAATAGTGAATTTGAAATGTTGGTCTTTGGGAAGTTGCTTGCTTTGGGGTACGACCTTTGACAGTGCAGCTGCCTCCCTCTGAGGTAAAGGGTGAGGGCCTATTACAGTTAAAAAAGAAGTTAATTCTAGAAGGGAAAGAAAAAAATAAACTCATACAAAAAAAGTAGGTTAAGATGGACCTCTATGTTCACAGTGAATAAGTAGGCTTGGCAGTGTAGCACCACAAGGAGTTTGGAGGGTGTAGTTCATAGCAAGTTGTGCTGCTAACCTCCAGCAGTTCCAATCTACCGGTGGTTCCATGGAGAAAGATGAGCAGTGCACTCTCATTGAGACTTATAGGAAAATGTAATGGAGAATTACTATGAGATGGAATAGATTTAGCAGTAAGTTGAGTATTACTACAGCTGACACTGGTGACTTTGGAAAGAGAAGTCAACAGTAAGCCAGCAGCCAAAACTCTGCCTGGGACTTTTCTCTCAGCTTCAAAATAGTGAAAAGGAATTAATTTCTCTCTCTCTCTCTTATTCCTAGGAAAAGTCTTCAGAGAAAGAGATGGGAGAATATACCCTAGCTTCCCTAGCTTCAGGGAAAAATCTCTTCACATTGTCCACCTAGCGTTCCCCAGCAGGACTGAAATCTAAGAGTCTACAATGGTAACTAGCTGGATAAAGCATTCTTTACTTTTTCCTTCCTTTCCCTATCTTATTCTCCTAGTCCATTCTTAGTACTTTCTGGAAAATCTCAGTCATCTAGATTCAAATCTCCTTCTTAAATTAAGAATTCAGACTAAGAAAATCTCAGATGCTCTACTACCGTGGAAAGGAGCTTCTTGTGGTATAGGCCACAGACTGTTGCTCTGCTAACCCAAATGCCAGATTTCTCTGGAAGTTTGAATCCACCAGCAGCTCCAAGGGAGAAAGTTGAACTCTTTCTTCTCATTTCATTTACTGCCTTAGAAACCCAGTAGAATGTCAGCTATGAATCCATTCTCATTCAACGGCAGTGGGAGAGAGTGAAGAAGTGGTAGCATGGTCTTTCATAGATCCTGCTCATTTTAATAGAACCTCAGTCCTTTAGAGCATTTTTGTTGCATTTATGCTCTTCTCTTTGCAAAAGTGGGACTCGTTTTATAATAGCTGTCACTGCAAGATCAAAGTATTGTTGAGAGAACCAAATATGAAAATATGTAATATGTGCTTTATACATTGCAAAAAGCATTATATTAATGCTCCTGTTGAAATGATTTTGCTGCTGTTGTGTTGCTAAGATCCAAAAATACTATTCTTCAGAATAGCAAAGACGGAAGTGATTGGTGGGGGAACGAACAAAGTGAAGTGGTTTTCTGAACTGCTGGGCAAGTCTCAGGATGAGAATGACTGGCTGGCTGTGGCAGATTTTATTAGATGCCTTTAAAGTTATGATACCGCAACAAGGTCGATGAGTGCATCGAGGTGGTGCTGTGGAGATATGCACTATTTACAACATGCTTAATGCACTTGGAAACTGAGTTACTGATCCGAGGGCTGGGGGGAGATGAGAACGGCCGACAGACAGAAGGTATAAAACCAAAGCTTCACAGATAATTTCATCTGCGTAAACTACAGTGACTAATTCAAACAATGAAGTATTTAGTGTCTGTGAGACTGTTTATTGTAGGAACTAATGAGTCCTTTATACATGATTTAATGGGCATTTAAAGAGAAAAAGGATAATCACCACCCAATCAATGGAATGAGTAATATTTGCAGGTTGAATGATGAGTAACTACAGAGAGGGGCAAGGGAGATGGATTTTTCTTTAGCACTTTTGACAGACGATGTAACCTTGAGCATCAGTTGGAAATAAATAATGCACACACACATATACATATACACGTACACATACACATACACACACATGTATATAGACACACACATAAGTGTGTGTGTGTGTGTGTGTGTGTGTGTGTGTGTGTGTGTGAAGTTGGAGGCTTTAAGAACTACAGGAGCAGCATTTACTTTTCCCATATCATAACTTCTGAGTTGCTTTTTAGAATTTTCTTTAGTAGATTTTAATAAATAATTATCTTTTTTCCATACTAATTATGCTTTTATTTTTTTCAAGAACACTGGAATGCTTTTCATAAGGAAATCATGCCTGAAACACCGACAATTCCATTGACACTTAGATTTTTTTCATTGCCCTCACAATTTGCCCTTTGTTTTCATGCTCTTTAGCAAAGTATTTCATGCAGGACAGGGTCTTATTGAAGCACATAGGTACAAACTCGTCTTTAAGAGAATACTCAATACCGGCATCTTTTTAACATTAGTCCTTTTGATTAAATAATCCTTTGTTGCAGGGGATTGTCTTGTATACTTTAAAAGGCTTAGCAGCACCCATGACCTGTACTCACTAGATGAGAGGAGCAGCCCCAATCCAATGGTGACAACTCAAAAGGTCCTCAGACTTTGCCAAATGTCCCTGCAGTAATTTATAATCATCTCTGGTTGAGAGCCACTGAGCGGGGTGTGAAACAGGTATTGCAAGGTGTGGTGGGCGTTCTCGTCTATTGGATTCGTCAAAGAATATTAAACACATTTGTGAAAGTAGAAAATGTGATGTACTTGCGTACTACCAAGCCCTGTGTCATTTCTGAACAATGCTAATTCCTCATATGTCATGTGGCATCCCCCTCCTCCATCTATTTGAGAAATGGAGTAGAAAAGTCAGATTTCTTGGGCATTTACCATGCGCCAGGCCCTGTGATGAGTTTTACATTAATTAATTTTGTGTCAGCTTGGCCACAATCCTCAATATAATATTTCTATGTGTTCTACATTGTAGCCTCTATGATGACAGTCTTCAATGTGAATTACATTTCAACATTAAGGAAACGAAACTCCTGACCTCTTGACCAATAGACAACATCATGATGTATGAAGAAAAGATTGACGTTGTCAGTCATTTCATTTTACTTGGATTATTAATCAACACTATGCGGGGTAGCAGTTAGGATAAGAAGTTTTGCATGGAAACTATGTTGTCAAGTACCTTTCCAAAGTTCTAAAGAGAAAGGGAACACTGCACAATTCAAAATCAAGAAGACGTGTATCAGGGATGTATTCTTTCCCGGACTTTATAAAGAAGGATGTGGTATCAGTATTAGAGAAAGACTAAAAATCTCTGTAAATGTTCATTAAAACTAATAAAATTTAATAATAATAATAAAACAAAACAAAAAAAATCCCAACACCTGCATTATGTAGATGACACAACCTTGTTCACTGAAATTTACGACCTTAAGCATTTGCTACAAAAGGTTAAAGACCTGAAGTACATGTCAACATAGAGAAAACAAAGATTCTCATCACTGGGTCAATTGGCAGCATCATGGTAGATGGGGGAAAAATGAAATAGTTAAAAATTTCATTTTCCTTGGAGCCACAATCAACACTCTTGGCACTAGCAGTCAGGAAATCAAGTTGAGTAGCTTTAGGAAAATATGCTGTCAAGGACTTCTCCAGAGTGGTAAAAACAAATGATGTCACTCTAGAGATTAAGGTGCACCTGATCCAGGCCCTGGTCTTCTCAATTTCTTGCTATGCTTCTGAAAGCTGGACAATGGCTAAGGATGACAGAAGAAGAATCAATGTTTTTGATTTGTGATGTTGGAGAAAGATATTGAGCATACCAATGACTGCCGAGAGAACAAACAGGTCTGTGCTGGAGAGGGTGAAACAAGGTCACTCCTTGGAGGCAAGGATTTTTAAACTCTTTCTCGTCTATTTTAGGCATGTTACCAGGAGGGAGTAGATGACAGACATTTCCCAATTATAGATGCAACCAATAGATTGAGTGTTGCTTCCCGCCCTTGATGTGAGTTTTGACTCATACTTTTTCCTGCGCCACCAGCACCCCCTTCCATTCCCGCCTACCCCATTCAACAGCTCTCTCCCCTGACCATACCTTTCCCCACTCCATCAGCATCCCTTCCACTCCTTCCTACCCTATTCAATAGCTGTCTTCCCCTATCCAGCCCTTGATATGATAGCTTAGGTTTCAAGCCTTCTGTGCTTCTGTGATTCCAAATGCCTTGAGCTGCTGTTGATCTCTTATGCTGCAGCCAGTATCTCTTGAGTTCTGGAGCCTCTAATTCCAAATAGCAGGAATTAGTACTACCCTACTAGTAGGCTTCCTATCTCAGATGATTCTGAGGAAAAGCCGTTTGCCTTGAACTTCTGCTCCAGGACTGACTTTTTATCAGGACTGACTGATTGTTAACAGTTACAGTTAACTTGGCTCCACAATCAATATTCTTGGTATCAGAAAATCAAGACTAGCTTTATTGGGAAAATCTGCTGTCAGGGACTTTTCCATATTACTGAAGAACAATGATGTCAATCTGGAGATTAAGGTGCACTTGATCCAGACCATGATCTTAGCAATTACGTGCTATGAATCAGAAATCTGGACAATGACTAGGGATGGTAGAAGGAGAATTGATGCCTTTTGGTGCTGGAGAAGAGTATTGAATATACCATGACCTTCTAGGAGAACAAATAGATTTGTCCTAGAGAGAGAAAAACCAGGCTGCTCCTTGGAAGCAAGAATTGTGAAAGTTTGTCTGACATACTTTGGGTATGTTGCAAGGTGAACAAGACCAGTCCTTGGAGAGGGACATCATGCTTGGGAGGGTGGAGGGACAGGGGAAGAGAGGATGACCCTCGATGAGATAGATTAATTCAGTGAGGTAATGGGGATAGGTGTGTCAGAGACTATAAGATTGGCTTAGGATAGAGCAGGGTTCAGAGCTATTGTAAATAGGGTCTCTATGAGTCACATGTGACTCGATGGCACATAACAACAATAAACCAAGAGGAACCAGTTCTTGAAGACAGACATCATGTTTGGAAGGACAGAGGGTCAGTGCAGGAAAGGAACACCCTGAATAAGACAGATTGATACAATGACTGTGGTAAGGGAGACAAGTGTGTCAGAAACGGTGAGATTGGCTCAAGATAGGGTAAGCTTCAGAGCTATTGTTCATAGGGTTCCTATGAATTGTAGTTGACTTGATGGCACATTACTACACAACAGTGACTTTGTTAGATTAAAGACTGATCCAAGACATGATTACTTCCTTGCATCTGAAAGTTTGACAATAAATAGAGACAGAAGAAGAAATGATATATTTGAATTTTGGTGTTGGAGAAGAATATTGGATATTTCAGAGTGCTAAAAAAATAAACAAGTCTATCTTGGAGGAGGTAGAATCAGGGTGCTCCTTAGAGGCAAGGATGGTGAAACTTGGGCTCATATACTTTGGGTATGTTGTCAGGAGGTCCTTGGAAAAAAACCATGTTGGGAATGTGAAGGATCAGAGAAAGATAGGAGGACCCTCAGCAAGATGGATTGACAAAGGGACTGTAGCAATAGACTTGAGTATGTCAGAGTGGTAAGGATGATTCAGGATTGGGCAAGGTTCAGATCTGTTGTCCATAGGATCTCTATGAGTATAAATGACTTGATGATACCTAACAACAACAACAGCATGATGTTAAAGGGCAAGGATTAGAAGTAGTTTGATATGATCAGTTTGATTTGATGAAAGGGAAGTCTCCCCAGGGGTGGTGGCATGCATTTGATATATGACTGGATTATCTGACAAAGTTAGAAAGCCTTTTGTTTCTTCCTTCATCTGACTTTTGACCTGCAAACTTGAACCAGTGACTTGTCAAGCTTGTCTGACTTGGTATATATCTGTCTCCAAAGCCAGAGTCTGTGATCCCACTAGCTAATCTAATCTCAAACTCATTGTCCAGTTCAGCTGCCTCTCTTCTGAGGTCTGACTAATCAGAACTTGCAAACCTCTACAAGTGTGTGAATAATTTCTCTACAGATGAAGAAACTGAGCTACAAATAGCTGGAAAAATAAACGCAACGTCACTCAACTGGGAAATGATAGAGGTAAAAATGGACTCAGTCTCTGCAGCTTCACTATCTTCCTCTTCACCTTCACACTACACTGTTCCTCTGAGACTGTTTAGAAGCACTTTTAAATTACCAAAGCAGAGAATTTTTTTCTGATATATTTTCCATGCTTACCTTGACCACTCTCCCTTCAGGTAAGACCTATCAAGCATCTTAGCAAAGAGCCTTCTGTCATGCTATTTCCTATTTACATTGCTTACCTTCTGTTTTTATGGTTTTAAAGTCTACTTGTCCTTTGAGGCCTAGTTTCCAACAATGAACTCTTCCTCTTAATTATCCTATCTTTCCTTGGACCACCTTCATTCTTTATGTTACTTTTATTGCAGTCATCATATACTACTTAAAAATCAGTAGTTCAGGGGAGCTCTGGTGGCCTAGGGGCAAGAAGCTGCACTGCAATCCCAGAGGCACACAGTTCGAATCCACCAGTTGCTCTGCCGGGGAAGGAGGGACAATCTCCTCCTGTACCAGTCAGATCTGATTTGATGGTACATGCACACACACAAATAATAAAAAAAAAATTTTTTTTAAAATCAGTAGTTCAAATTCACCAACCTCTCCATTGGAGAAAAAGGAGCAGTCTCCTCTCCCAAAGATTCTGTGCCTCAGAAACCCACTGGAGGGTCACTATGAGGCAGAATCCGATCAACAACACTGGGTTGGTGTTTTTCATCACATGCTGCCCTCTACAATGGTGGCAGGTGTCCTTGTTGCTCCATTTCAGGAACAAACTTCTCATGGTCATCAGAGACCCTCCTGAGTTGGGTTGTGAGTGGTATACACTGAAAACTTTCAGAATTCATTAACTGGGTTCTGAATGGGAAAACAACCATGTTTACCTGCAACCAGGTAGAAACTCCTCTTTTGCAGGTGAATCTGTTGTGTATAGAGAAGTGATTCTGTGAGGAGATTGTATCCCAAGGGCTTTATGCCCCATAAGCAACCTGAAAATAAAGATATCATAAACATCCACATAACACAGAAATTAGCTGACCGTAGCTGATTGTGTACAACAGGGACTGACGGCCACTGGTTGAGCAGTTGGTGACAAAGCAATCCAGAGAGTCACCATACCAACTCCTTCCCCAAACTAGGAGTCATTTTATCACTTCCGCACTTCTATTTTAGATTGTTGCTGTTGAACAGCCCTTTGAACTGATTGATGATTTGCCATAGATGTTGAAAAATACCTCATTGATCAGATTTTACCAAGTGTCCAGGCAAGAGATCATGAAAGGAGAGGCCAGCTGACAAAGGCCTGATTACTTTGCTTACAAAAGCTTTTTGTAGCTGTCATTATCTGGGCTTTGCTTCTGTGCTCTACAGTGTCAATTTCTTAGAGAGATTGAGCAGGGCTGCCAAAGGCATTCTTCTTTGTCAAATGTTTCACTTATTATTGAGTTTGTACCCAGGGAAACATTTATCTCTTGTGGCAGCTTCACTGCAGTGATTGCTCCTCATGCCAGGTCCGGTCCCAGTGAAGTCCAAGGAGCTCTTGTTAGAGCAGAAGAGAAGGGTGCTGAGTGAATGGGAGTAATTAGCTTGAAGATGTGTGATCAAGGTGTCAGCTCTAGTAAATTGCCACTTGGATTGAGAGTCAGGGGCCTTCCAGGAGGGAGGCTGGCTGATCTTTAGCTCTCTTGAGATCATTATGTGTTTCTTAGATACACCTTTCTTTGACCTTTATTTCAGCCTCTATTTTGAAAGGAGGCAATTCCTCATGGGTTCTTTATTAATGAAATGCAATAGGTGCATTAATGCACTGGTAATATAAGGGGGATTTCACTGCATCCAAATCCAAAATATATTAATATCGTCATAGCACACACACACTATCATTGAAAAGGTTGTGGTTAAAATGGCATTGTCTGACAGAGTGTTTCCTCCTTTTTGTATCTGTTTTTGCAATAACCATGGGACTAGGGTACCCCTGATAGAAGCAGCAGTTTCCTTCAATTGTATCGTTAATTGCTAACATGAGCCCATGTTTTATGATGCAAGGGGGAGAAAGTATGTAATTTTTACTTCTGATGCAAGAGGCAGAAATAGCCCAACTTTGATGAATGGTCCATGTTTGAGCACGCAATTAGAAAAACCCATCTCTCACTTGTACGATGAACAAGTGTGATGATACGGACATGCCTGAAAGAAAATAAATATCTAAGTATTTGGATCTAAGGAACTCTGCTTGATTTTCTCCACTAGGCATAGCAGTATTTGGAGGAAAATTTAAAAATACAGCTCTGAGACTTGACAAGATTTTTTAAAGGTTTATTTGTTGCAAGAAATCAACGTTCTTTCCATCCCTGACTTTTCACACCATATGAATTCCTAACACAGCCCTTGTTTAAAAATAATATTCCTTCAAAATAGAAAAATCAAACTTGCCTGTGTGTGGAACATTTCCAAAGAGAAAACATGAACAAACAGGTTTTTAATTTCAGGTGGAAAGTAGACCTTTGGGCTCAAATTTAATTGTAAATAAATAAGAAGTTCTCATGGTTATGACTCAACCAGTTCTATCCAATAGTAAATTAATAAATCAAAATAGAATTTATTTTACAGACCCAAGTTAAGGTCTGATTATTTATAAAGGAAATGTATTTTTAGACTTATAAACTCAACTCACTGCCATGGAGTCAATTCTGCCTCAAAGTGACCCCCACTGATTTCTAAGGCTGTACCTCTAGACCAAGGGGAAGCTGTTCAGATTCCTGCTAAGGAGTGGTGAGTGTTATCTGCACCACTGGTCATGTGGAGTCTTTGTGTTAGCAATGAAACGTCCCTAGTTAGCCATATACAATGCATACACTTTAGATTGAGCTACCTTTTTTAGATATCAATTAGGCAAGGAAGATTTGGTTGTCATCTTAGCCCTTAGGATCATGTTGTTGTTGTTTTGTTGACTATGTTGTTATGTTGCTGTGTAGTTGACTATAACTCATAGTGACCCTGTGAGCAATGGCTCTGCACATTGCCCTGTCCTGTGTCCTCCTCACCATCTCTGACACACCTGAGCCCATTGTTACAGTCACTGTGACAATCCATCTCGTTCAAGGTCTTCCTCTCTAATGCTGACCCTCCCTTCACCTTTTCAAGCGTGATGCCCTTTGCCAAGGACTGGTCCCTCCTTATAACATGCCCAAAATATCATACTCCCCTTTAAACAGAGGACATGAAACTACTTTCCATGGAAAAATTGACAACCTGAAGAATCATACCCTATGGTAAATAGAGAAGAACTTGTGTGACAGTTTCTAAACCTAAGTTTGAGCCTTATGAATTGTATCTTTATCCATATGACTTTCTATTTCAAAAAGCAAGAGTCTGACTTCTTCTGTTTTATACTCTGCTGGGTTTTGAAAATTGGAAGCACATTGTTCAATTAAGAACCAATTAATGTGACATTCCAGCATGAAAGAAATGTTAGGCAAGAGGAATCCTCTGCAAACTAATCAGTTTAAAGTTTCATTGACTCATGATCTGCTGTTTCTTAAAGGCATAAGAGCGTTTATACTGCCTCGGGCTCTAGTTCCTTGACTTAGTTCATAAAACTATACAAGGTCAAGTGAGTCAGGATCGCAAAAGTGTGCATACTCTGGGCATGCCATTTCTCTCATATTGATGCCAAGTTATCGCTTTGCAACTGATGCTTCTGATTGCCATGGTACCCAAAAGATAAATAGCAACTAGAAACTCAAAGAATGTGCATTATTACAACCTAATTCTCTCAAGCATATTTGTGTCTAAATTTGGGTGTCCTCGTCTCTCAGATGCAAACAGTAGGATCTATTAAACGAAACTGAGTCCCTGTGCCACTGACTGTCAGTAAAGAATAAGCCTTGTTTTGCTGAACAAATGCTGGTCTCAGCAATTAGTCCATCAACTTAAATTTTTCTTGTAGTTTCAATTAGACTGAGAACCCTTCCCAAGTTTCCATCCAGACTGTTGTGCAACATTTCTGCAAGACTAACAGCTGTCTTATTCCACCCCAGAGAGAACTCTAGTTCAGCTGCTCCTGCATTCCTGCTTCATAAAGCACTCCGGGATGCACTGGGTGAAAGGCTCTCTTTAGCATCGCAAGATGAAATTTATTAGTAGTAAATAAGCAATGGCTAAAAGGCAGACAGTGATTACACTCTCATTAACGAGTCACTCAGTGTTCCAACTGGAGTCACTGCACCAAGATCCAGTAACTTCTAAATGATGATCTAAAGGAAGTATCTTCAGACCTGGAGGGAGAGCAACATTCACTTGCCTTTTCCTTTATTTCCTCCATTTCTATCTTCATTTTCTCTTTCAGTCATTCTGAGCTCCTTCCACTGTTTTTCCTTTGCATTTGCTAAACCTCAAATTGTACTTGGAGCAGTGCTTCCTCAGAATCTCCTAAACATTTCTGCTTATTGGCCATTTGAGTGTCCACCACTCCCAAGGATCTCTTCCTTCCCTACCCTGTGCTGAGTCACAGAGCCTGACCTTGGTGCCTCCCCAGCCCAGGCTTTCATTACGATTGGATCTGAGTTAAGCTTACTCTATGGGAGTTGGAAGAAGAGAAGTCAAAGTCAGAACTTTCCCCGTACTTTCTCCTTGCTTTATACCACTGTTTCCATAGTGGTTGCATCTCTTTGTGACTACAACTCTTCTTATTAATCCTCATCTGAAGTTCCACTCTTGTCCAAAAAAAACAAAACAGAACAAAAACCCTCCAAACTCATTGCTGACAGAACCAACTGAAATGTGATCCTCCAGTGTGATTTTTGTGAGGCTGTAAATTACAGGTGAGGAAATGGCTCATCTTTCTCCCACAGGGCTGGTGATGGACTCAAACTTCCAGACGGATGCTGCCCTTGGATTAGCAGTGCAAACTGTGTTAGTATTGTTATGTGGTGTAGAGATGGAGTCAGAACTGACTCAGAGCTGACTTCAGGTGGGTTTTTAGAGGCTGTGAATTATAAAGGAGGAGATTTCCCGTATTTTTCCCCATGAAGCAGCTGCCTTTATGTTGGTAGCACAACTCCTTGCTACTAGACTTCTAGAGCTCCCCAACCCTCTGCTGTTGCTATGTCAGGTTGACCATCGAGTTGAAACTGACTCATAGATGACCCTCCCGGGGGTTTCACAGGCTGTAAATCACACAGAAGGAGATGGCCCATCTTTCCCTGCCCACGACCCACAGAACAGCTGGTGTATTTGAACAGCTTGCCTTTGGGTTGGCAGTAAAACTCTTTACCACTAAACCACCAGTGCTCCCTGACTCTATTTTTTTGTATGTGTGGGTGTGTGATTGTTAAGTGTCATTGAGTCACGTACACTCATAGTGACACTATGAGCAACGGATCTGAACCCTGGCCTATCCTATTCTCTCCTTGTAAACATGGATGTTATTTCCTCTTAGAATCCCTTTGGTACTGATTATATCTTAAGTTATTCAGGGCTGTTTCACTTTCTTCCTACCTCACATATACAAAAAAGGAATAAAAAGAAATATATTTAAAATGTGGGATTCACTCTCTGGTTTGAATTGATTCACTGCCTGAGTTCTAGCAATCTGAATACCTAAGCATTTTTGTTCTTATTTGTCATGAAATGCAACTTCTATCATATAAAAACATTAATCACTATGAAATTCCATTTTAGTTTGGGATTATGTTGCTGTTAAGAGACTAACAAAGCAGCCATTTAAAATGGTGAGGATTTTATAATTAGCCTATTTAAAAAACTTTAATGACAGTGAAATATTAGTTAAAATAAAATTTCTGTTCATTTACATTCTTATAACGAATGTCCTTTACATTTATTTATTTTAACCTAGTTACACCAGGAACTCTCTGAGGGATTAAGCCTAACTTCAATATATTCCCAAAGGAGTCCTATTAATTTAAAAGATAGTAGATATTTAGCAAAAAGATTCAACTTTGGAAAATAGACATTTACCCTCATTACATTATAAAGGAAATAAAATATTTTTAAAATGGTAACCAAATATTTGTAGCTTGTATACTTCCTTTCTCATTACAATATTTGTCACAAAGATGAATTAATGTTATGCCATTTTCTGTTCTCATTACAATCTGAGTTCTGAGATGAAATATTGGATGTTTATGAATTATAGCAGAAAACTGTATGGTGTTGACCTTTTCAATATTCTGGTTTCTGAATGGCTGGCATTTCCACTCCTCCTCCTTCTACAACAATTCCTACTAATATGGCAGAGATGTTTAGGATAGGCAGCCAATGAGAGGACTGAATATTAAAAAGGTCAGTAGTGTATAGTTACTTCTATAAATTCAAACACTTTTATTGAGCCGTTAAAGTTCAAATACTATAACTCATGAGCAAAATATGTAACTCATATTTGTGACAATTATCTTGTTTGAAATTGTTCTAATTGCTATGATAAAGGTACAATGCAATTATTTAGTTGTAAAACTTTATTAATGATTTAATGTTGTCCTGCAAGCTGAAAGCATCCTTTCACAAAGAACTACAGCTTCACACTTTGGGTAATAATAGATGAACCTTCTCCTTGTCCCCAGCAGGACTGGAGGTTGGAATGGGTCTCCCTTTGGGGAACCTTGGATACTTTAGCATTCTTTATTGGTTTTCTTTCACTCTGCTCACATTTTCTTAAACAGTTCTTTCATTAATCTCTTCTTTATTACTGCTACTTTAGTGTGCTGTGGCTTGCTTGACAGAATCTTTACTCCCATCTAATATTTTCCTTTACTGAGTCATGATGACACTGTATTGAACACGTGTTGAAGTAACCGTTCCTTCCTTTGTTTTTCCTCTTGTCTTTGTGTCCTCATGAACTTTTGCATGTTTGTTTCATGTTTCTTTCCTCTGTGATATGAAAACAACTTGAAAGTAGAGACTGCTGCTTACTCCCTAGCCTGACTTATAATAGGTGCTTAAAGTTGAAAAAATAAATAAATAATTGAGAATATTGCCATCTATCAAAATCAGTATAATTGACATTCATATTACAATGGTTAGAATGTCACGGTGTAAAATGAATATAGGCAACATGGAGATGATCAAATCTGACCTTTACTAACTCTGCAAAAAGCAACTGTCCCCATCAACAATATCTACAGTATGAAGCCAGTTTCTGTAAGGTCAGACACAACCTCTCACCCTTCTGTACCTACTTCTACTAATCACAAAGTCTATTACTGCCCTACTGGGTCTGAAATCCATTGCAATGACCACAGAGATCTCACAGAACTGCACTCGTGGGTTAGGGAGTTTATTAGTGAAGTTAACAGGCTAAGAGTCAGGTGAAGAACAGGATACAATTCCTTAGTTCAGATGATTTCTCACGTGTACTTGCAGGTCTTTTACCTTCCGCTTCACAACATTGTTGCTCATCTGGCATCTCCTCTCAGTCATTCAGCAAACTTGCACCAAGTTTACTGGCTCTGCTTCAATGAGGCTGCAGTTCCAAGTCAGCTCTGTCTTCGAGCTGTCTTTGATTCTTTGCTGAGGCTGCTATTGCTCTTGTGTAGAACCTGGTCTGACTGATGCAAAAATGTCTCCTCCAACAGATGTGTGCTGCAATCTCTGCTTGTAGTGCAATCCTTGCTAGTAGTGAGAGTCTCACCTTCACTGATAAATCTCTATTTAATTTGATATGATAGGCAAATCTAACCAATTTCATAATGATTACTTTGTTGTTGTGTATCATAGAGATGAAACTGACCCCTAGCTGACCCTGCAGTGGGTTTACAGAGTCAGTTAATTGCAAGGGAGGATATTGCCCATTCTTCTCCTACAGAGCAGCTGGTGTCCTAGAACCATGTACCTTTGGGATTGCAGCACAGCTTCTTGCCAGTAGGCCTCCAAAGCTCTAACGATTACTTTGTAATAACTTAGTTTCCACTCATGTGGTGAAAGTCAAAGACAATGACTAGGAAAGACATTTTGAAAAACAAACCCTTGACATCACATGAAGTACTTTGAGATTGGATTTATTAAAAATGTCCAATATGTATTTTATATTACATTATATCTAGTTGCCATATATATATACATGTGTATATATGTATGGGATTTGACTGTGTATATCACAAACAACAAATTGTGGCTAACCTTGAGAAGAATGGGAATCCTGGAGCCCTTGACTGTGCTTATGGGAAAACTGCTTGGAATAGGTGGTCAGAACAGAGCAACAAAGCGCTGCATGATTCAAAATCAGGAAGGGAGTGACTCAGGGATGTGTCTGTCTTCATATTTTTTGAGTGCAGACCAGATTATTCAGGAGGCTGGACTGTATAAGGAGGAATGTGACATCAGAATTGGAGGAAGACTCATCAACACCCTATGTTATGTAGATGACACAACCTTGCTTGCGGAAACTGAGGAGGACCTGGAGCATTTGCTGCAGAAGATCAAGGACAGTAGTCTTCAATATGGATGAATCTCAACAATGAAAAGACAAAGATTCTCACCACTGGGCCAATTGGCAGCACCATGACAGATTGAAAAGAGATTGAGATTGTTAATAATTTCAACTTGTGTGGCTTCACAATCAGCACCATTGGTGTCAGCAATCAGGAAATCAGATGATAAATTGCACCAGGGAAATCTGCTGTCAGGGACCTCTCCAGAATGCCAAAGAGCAATGATGTAAATCTGAATATTAAAGTGTGCCAGGGGGGCTCTGGTAACCTAGTGGCAAGAAGCTGCACTGCAATCCCAGAGGTGTGTGGTTCAAACCTACCAGATGCTCTGCTGGAGAAGGAGGGGCAATGTCCTCCTGTACCAGTCAGATCTGATTTGACGGTATACACACAAAAAATATTTTTTTTTAAAAAAAGCCTACCTAATTCAGGCCATGACCTTCACAGTTACTATACATCAGAGAGCTGGACAAGATTAAGGATTACAAAAGAATTGATGTCTTTGAGTTGTGGTGCTGGAGAAGAATATTGAACATAAGATGGACTACCAAGAGAACAGATTTGTCCCGGAGAAGGTGAAATCAGGCTTCTCCTTGGAAGCAAGAATTTTAAAGCTTTGTCTCACATAGTTTGGGCATGTGGCCAGTAGGGACCAGTCTCTAGAAAAGGACATCGTTGTTGGAAGGCTAAAGGAAGACCATGAATGAGATGGGTTGACACAGTAATTGTGACAATGAGGTGTGTTGGAGATAGTGAAACTGGTTCAGGATAGGGTAGAGTTCAAAGCTGTTGCACATAGGGTTGCTATGAGTCAAAGGCAATTAGATGGCATATAACAAGAACAGCAACATATATGCATGTATATATAATGAAATGAGCAAAGAGCAAGAGTAAAAAATTCAAAAGGGTCAAACTTTCTTGACGTTTCTTAAGCAGAAGGAACTGAAGAACAAAGTCAAACCTCAAGTTGCAATACTTAAGGGTACAATGCACAATATTAAATGCTCCAGGAAGCATTAAAAGAAAATGGAAGAGGTATACAGTCACTGTACAAAAAAAAATAATTGGCTGACATTATGAGAATTTCAAGAAACAACATATGATGTAGAGGCAATGGTGATAAAAGAGGAAGTTCAAGCTTCGCTGAAGGAATTGACAAAAAACAAGGCCCCAGGAATTAATGGCATGCCAATTGACATATTTCAACAAACAGATGTCGACCTGGATGTGTTCACTATGTTGTGCCAAGAAATCTGAAGGACAATTACCTGGCCAACTGACAGTAAGAGAAGGATATTTATTACTATCCCCCCAAAAAGGTAATTCAACAGAGTAGGAAAGTACTATAACAGCATTACTGATATCATACTCAAGAAAAATCTTGCTGAAGATTATCCAAAAATGACTGGAACAGAACATTAACAGAGAACTACCACAAATGCAAGCTGGATATAGAAAAGGCTGTGAAACTAGAGACATTATTGCTAATATCAGATGGATCTTGGCTAAAAGCAAAGAGTATCACAGAAATGTCGATTTGTGTTTCATTGACTATCCAAAGACATTTGACTATGTAAATCACAACAAATTATGGCTAAACTTGATTGTGCATCTATACTTGGACCAGGAGGCAGTCCTCAGAACAGAGCAAGGTAACACTGCAGAGTTCAAAATTAGTAAGTGCATTAGGGATGTCGCTTGTCCCCTTTTCAGTCTACATGAAGAATAGATCATTCAAGAAGCTGGATTTTATGAAGAGGGGTTTAGTATCAGTATTGTAGAAAGTCTTATCAACAACCTGCAATATATGGATGCTACAATTTTTCTTGCCAAAACTGGGGAGGGCCTGAAGTGTTTGCTGCAGGTCAAGGACTATGGTTTTCAATATAGATTGAAGCTAAACATCAAGAAGACAAAGATTCTCACCACTAGGTCGACTGGAAGCACCATGATGGATATCGAAGAGATTGAAGTTAACAATTTCAGCTCGTCTCCACAATCAACACTTTTGGCACAGCAGTCAGGATCAAAAGATGAATTGCACTGGCAAAGTCTATGGTCAGGAACCTTTCCAGTGTGCTCAGGAGCAACGATGCCAGTCTAGATATTAATGTACACCTGATCCAGGCCATGGTTTTCTCAGTTATATGCTATACATCAGAAGGCTGGACAATGACTAAGGATGACAGAAGACGAATTGATTCCTTTGAGTTGTGGTGCTGGAGAAGAGTATTGAACATATCAGAGACAGCTAGGAGACAAATAGGTCTGTCTTGGAGAAGGTGAAATCAAGTTTTTCCTTAGAGGCTAGCATTTTGAAGCTCTGTCTCACATACTTTGGGCATATGGCCAGGAGGGACCAGTCCTTAGAGAAGAACGTCACACTTGGAAGTGTGGAGGCACAGCACAGAAGAGAAAATCCCTGGATGAGATGGATTGACATCATAACTAGGCCAATGAGATTAGGTGTGTCTGAGTCAGTGAGACTGACTCAGGATTGGGCAGGATTCAGAGCTATTGTACATAGTGTTGTTATGAGTTTCAGGGTATTAGATGGGACATAAGAACAATATATATATATATATATATTCATAC
>NW_006399825.1:10645300-10654108 GCF_000299155.1 Elephantulus edwardii | reverse complement strand
CATGAGTGGGAAGCAAGTGTTGAAAAGTCAGATGTGGGGGAGCTCTGGTGGCCTAGTGGCAAGAAGCTGCACTGCAATCCCAGAGGAACACGGTTCGAATCCACCAGATGCTCTGCCAGAGAAGGAGGTGCAATATGCTCCTGTACCAGTCAGATCTGATTTGACGGTACACGCACACAAAATAAAAATAAAAAAAAGTCAGATGTGGCAGCAGGAGGGGACATCACCCAAAACCACCTCACCCCACTGTGCAAAGAAGAGCAGTTCAGAGGGTGTGACTGTTTGTCCCTGATATGTTTGTAATTTACCATGAAATCTTTATGGGTCTTCTATACCCCAGTGTAGCAATCCGGCAAATGGGAAGAGAAAGCCAGAGGTCAATTTGTCTCCGAGCATAGGCTTCGTCAACCAATTCTTCCGTACAGTGATTCGGTGTGTTCCATATATATATATATATTCATACTTAAAATATTTTGATGGATCACTTGAAAGGACATTGCAACCATTGAAATACTTTATGCCTATATGTATCTTCTAAAACTCTGTTCTCCTTCAAAGCATACTACCAGTACTATCCATAAGAACATCAGCAATAATTTTCTCCTGAGAGCATCTAATACTTATTGATGCAGGATGTTTGTCAGCCAGACTGGAGAAGCAGAGGCACCTTTGGCCCATGGAGCTGCTCTGGTTTAATCTCAATTTTATCTGGCCTGCAGCATTTTCTTCTAAATGTCAATATCTGTCAGCTTCTACTGCAATAGTTGAGATGAACACATTTAACTGGGTGTACATATCTGAGAGTGCAGCAGTAAAGAGAATTCTGTGTTCCCAACTGAAAGATCTTCTCAGGGATGAAGGTCAGGACCACTGGAGACAGCAGGACGTGGGTTCTCAGCAAGAAGGCGCTTTAGATAACACTCCTTTAGTTTCTTTGTCATTTCCTAATCCTAGAAAAAGATAGTGTGCTTTCTTTCTCTGGGTCAGAAGTTATTTTACTCTTTTCTTTAGGAGAGAAAAAGAGAAAAATACGGATATGAAAGAAGACCTTAATCTGTGGTTTGTGAAGTAATCCAAGCATATCCTTGACATGCTGGGAGGCCGTCTTGGCCCATTCTATCTTATTTCCCATAGAGTCTACATGATAATGCTGAAATATATGCTTTATTTGTTGTATCGATCAAAAAAGCTCTAAACTTTTCATTCTTGGTTTACAAAATATCAGGTGAACTCCCTGAGCTAGCAAAATAGAGAGTGCTTTCATCTAATTTCCCCCTCTAGCTTGACCAACTTAAAAAAACATTTTTTCAGTCTTTCTGGTGAGATAACTACATAGGAAATAGAATTAAGGTTTCAGGATTTCTTAGTGGATAGTGAATTATCACCAATAGAACTGGATGGTCTGAAAGAACTTCCATTTGTTGTTATTATGTGCTGTTGAGTCACCTGCAACCCATAGTGATCCTATATATAGCAGCTCTGAACCCTGCCCTGTCCTGAGCCAGTCTCACTAAATCTAGCACACCAACCCCCATTGCCCTAGTTAACTTTTATCAATCCATCTCATCCGGGGTCTTCATCTCCTGCACTGTCCCTCCACCTTTTCAAGCATGATATCCTCCAGGGATCAGTTCCTCTTGGCCATATGCCCAAAGTATATGACACAGAGTTTCAAAAGTCCAGCCTCCAAGGAGAGACTCTGTTTTGCCCTCTCCAAGACAGACTGGTATTTTTCCCCCCTTGTCAGTTAATGTTATGTTCAAGACTCTCTCCAGCACCACAACTCAAAGGCAGAACTTCCATATATTGGGGTAAATTGATAAAAAGCTAATATACCAGTAAAGAGAACAAGGTTCTGTGAACCATTCCTTGCATCCTTCCCTTTTGGGTCAAGAGAACAATGACAGACTATATTTTACAAAATACCCACAGGGCAAACTTTCCTTCCACACACTCTTCGGTATACTTACACTGAGACCTGAAACATTGAGACATAGAAAAAAAAATAATCTTTGCTGGTCATGGTACTAGGGATATTGTAGCTGATGTTATATGGATCTTAGCTGAAAGCAGGGAGTACCACAGGAATGTCTGTGTTTCATTGACTTTGCAAAGGTGTTTGACTGTGTGGATCATAACAAACTGTGGCTGACTCTGAGGAGAATGGGAATCCCAGAACACTTGATCGTGCTAATGCGAAACCTATACTTGAACCAAGAGGCAGTCGTCAGGACAGAGCAAGGAAACACTGCATGGTTCAAAATTGGGAAGGGCATGTGCCAGGGATGTGTTTTGTCTCCATACCTTTTCAACTTGTAGGCAGAACAGATTATCCGGGATGCTGGGCTCTATGAGGAGAAATGTGGGGTCAAAATTGGTGGAAGATCTATCAACAATCTGCGATATGCAGATGATACAACCCTGCTTGCTGAAACTGAGGAGGACCTGAAACGCTTGCTTCAGAGGGTCAAGGACTGCAGCCTCCAATATGGATTGAGGCTCAATGTCAAGAAGACGAAGATTCTCACCAACATCTGAAGTACAATGGTGAAGAGATTGAGATTGTTCACAGCTTCAGTTTGCTTGACTCCACAGTCAACACTCTCGGCACCAGCAGCCAGGAAATTAGAAGACATATTGCCGTGGGAAAGTCTGCTCTTAGGGACCTTTCCAAAGTACTGAAGAGCAATGGTGTCTGTTTGGAGACTAAGGTGCGTCGGATACAGGCCATGGTCTTTGCTCTCACTTGTTATGCATCAGAGAGTTGGACAATGACTAAGGAGGATAGAAGGAGAATTGATGCCTTTGAGCTGTGGTGCTGGAGAAGAGTATTAAGGGTACCATGGACTGCTAGGAAAACAAATAGATTCATCCTGGAACGGGTCAAACAGGGCTGCTCCTTGGAGGCAAGGATTCTGAAGCTCTGTCTGACATACTTTGGACATGCTGCAAGGAGGAACAGGTCCTTGGAGAGGGACATCATGCTTGGTAGGGTAGAGGGACAGCGCAGAAGGGGAAGGCCCTCTATGAGGTGGATTGATTCAGTGACTGGGGTAATCGGGATGGGTGTGTCGGAGATGATGCAATTGGCACAGGACAGAGCAGAGTTTAGGGATGTTGCGCTATGAGTCGCAAGCGATTTGATGGCACATAACAACAGCAACAACAACATGCTACTTTGGAAACAGGAATTGTATACACTTCCTAAACAACATGCCTCCGGAAACTCTATGAACTTTGATAAATGTCAATAGTTGTAGAGGATATTCAGGCCTTTTGTTCATAGGGTCACTATAAGTCGTGATTGCCTGGAAGGAAATCAACAACAACAATGCTACTCCATAGAAGGATAGTTTTTTGGTGCAATTACCTACCTCTGAAAACCTACCAGAGAGTCAGCTATGGGTAGGTTCTGACTCTACAGTACACAACAATAACAACAACAGCATGTTCTATCTATATTCCATCCACTATACTCTGTTCTCTTGATTTCCACTTTCCCCCCTTTGTTACCTCTTCCTCCTTCCCATTTTGGACAGTTGTACAAATCTTACTAGCTAGTCATCTATTTTTACAATAATGGTCTCGTGCAGTATGAATTCTTGTGAGATTGAGTGAGTTTACTTAGTGTAATGCTCTCCAGTCTCTCCTAAGTTATGTAGTATTTTTTCCAAATCATTCCTCCTTAGTGTTGTGTAATATTCCATTGTGTGAATGTACCACAATTTCTCAATCCATTCATTTTTTGATAGACATTTGGATGGTCTCCATATTCTTGCTATTGTGAATATTGCTCCTATGAACATAGGTGTATAAATTTCTGTTTACGCCTCAGTTCTAATTTCCTTGGAGTATATTCCTAGCAGGTTATAGTTGTGTCGTATGGAATGTCTATGTTCAGTGTTTTGAGGAAATGCCAGACTGTCTCCTAGAATGGTTGTACCATTTTACAGACCTACCAGCAGTGTATAGGAATTCCAATTTACCCACATCCTCTCTAATGTTTATTACTTGCTGTCTTGCTAAACTTTGTTACTGCTAGTGGGATGATACGGTACTTATTTCATTGTTGTTTTGATTTGTACCCTTCTGATTGCCAGGGATTTTGAGCATTTCTCTGTGTGTCTTTTGGTCATCCAAATGCCTTGCTTTGTGAAAATCTTTTCCTATCTTTTGCCCCTTTTGGTGTCAAGTTGTTAATGTTGTAGAGGCCCTATAGCAGTCTGTAAATTTTCCTTGTGAGACCCTTGTCTGAAATGTCATTGCTAAATGTTGTTGGTTTCTTTCCCCTAGTCTGTAGGTTATCTTTCCTTTCTATTTGAAAAAAAAATCCTTCATATACACAGGGACTTAATTTTTAGAAGTTCACATTTGTTCATTCTTTTCCTCTCTTGGTTTTGCATTTCTGGCTATATTTAGAGAAATACTATTGATTTTTGCATATTGATCTTGTTTTCTGCCACTCTGCTAAATTGATATACTAGATCTAACAGTTTTAGTTGAGTCTTTCTAGTTTTCCATGCATTCTATCATATCATCTGCACATAGCAACAGTTTTACCACTTTTTTGTCAATTTGGATACCTCATATTTCCTGCTTTTGCCTTACTGCCCTAGCCAAATACTTTCAAAACAATATTAAATAGAACTGGAGATAGTGGTCAACCTTGTCTCATTCCTGTTTGCAAGGGGAATGTGTTTAATCTTTTTCCACTGAAAATAATGTTGGCTTTTCATTTTGCACATATATTTTTCTTTATGTTGAGGAACGTTCCTTCTCTTCCTAATTTGTGAAGAGTTTTAATCGGCAAGGGTGTCAGATTTTGTCAAAGTCCTTTTCTGCATCAATTGATGGGATTGTATGGTTCTTATTCTTTGCATTGTTAATGTGAGAAATTGCATTGATCATTTTTTTTTTATATTGAACCATCCTTGTATACTAATTGTGAATCCTCCTTAGTCATGACAAATTTTTTGTACCCCTCTTTCTTCTCCCAAGGCTGGTTGTAGGAACAGATATTTCTGCCCCAGGAGATAAAGACTCACAGTGATACCAAATTCTCAGAATTCAGTTCTCAATTCAAGTTACCATCTAATATCCAAACATACCTACATCTCCTCTTCAGAAGACATTGGGTTGAAGGGAAGCTAGTTCCATGCCACAGGACAAAGACTTAGGGAAGAGTGAATTTCTCCACAAAGCAGATCTCAATTCTGGATGCCAGCTAAAGTCCTTAGATGAGCTGAATCTGCTTCCTAGGCAGATGTTCCTCTATCTAAATTCCTAACTAAGGAATCAGTGACTATAAAAAGAAGTATTTTTTTACCATATATTTTGACATATAATTTATTACTAGCATTGGTAACCAGGACAGTCAGATTCTGACTCAATGGTACATAAGAAAATAGCTTACTGTTTGTCATTCTCTATGCATCAAATTTAACTTGGACAGGGCCAGGGTAAACACAAATTTGTTGTATAGTCTTAGAACTCTAAGACTGCTTTAACAAATTACCACGTTGCTGTTGTTATTCTTAAGTGCTGTCAAGTCACCTGTGACTCATAAACCCTGCTCTATCCTGAACCAACCTCACTGTATCCAACACACCTATTCCTATGACTTCAGTCACTGAGTCAGTCCATCTCATCAAGGGTCTTCCCCCCTGTTCCGTCCCTCCACCCTCCCAAGCATGCTGTCCCTCTCCAAGGATTGGTACCTCCTTACAATAGGCCCAAAGTATGTCAGACAGAGCTTCAGAATCCTTGTCTCCAAGGAGCAAGCTGGTTTCACCCTCCCCAGGACGAACCTGTTTGTTCTCTTAACAGTTCACAGTACAATCAATACTCTTCTCCAGCACCACAGCTCAAAGGTATCATAAATTGGGTGTCTTAAAATAATAGAGGCTTATTATGTTATGAAAGCTAAAATTTCAAATTCAGCGTGTCAGTGGAACTATGTCCTCTCTGAAGGTTCTAGGATAATATCTATTCTTATTTCTTCTAGTTTCTGACAGTTTCAAGTACTTCTTTTCTTTTAATAGCAAAATTCCAATTTCTGGTTCCGTCATCCAAGGGCCATTGTCCCTCAGTATGTCTCTCTCTGCACCTCTTTTCCTATAAGGACATCAGTCATTTTGTATTAGGGTCCACTTTACTGATTTGTTCCCCTCTCCAAAATATATGCATATAATGACGTAATTAAAAGCTATGCAGTGATACCACAATATCTGATAAACTAAACAGTTGTGCAACCCTGTGGAGGATGGATTGGAAGGTGGGGGGGGGGAGATCCGGTGTGAGAGGCAAGGTATACAAACTTTGTAGGTAAACCAATGTCAAGTTAAAAAAAATGAATTACAAGATATAAAACCCAACTAAATAGTTGTAGGGAGATTAAGGGTAGAATGCAACATTGCTTAATCCCATCTTGCAGTCCTAATCAAATGTAAGAGGAATTCTCATAGGATGTGGCCTAGAGATAAAAGGGGAGGAAAGAAGTATTGCCTACAAATAATATCCAGAACTGAAGTGTGTCCTTTTAGACCTTGTCTCATTCTCAATAAAGCTCCTGATACCAGGGAAAGGCACATGGAAATTTCCAGGGAATGCACACAGAGAGCCTTGGACTTCTGACCTCCTAAGCTATTAAAGTACGGATTTCTATTTGTGAAAGCTGTCTACTTATGGTATCTCTGTTATAGTAGCACTAGAGACTAAACTAAAGAGAGACTCACAACTAAATGACAAGGATATAAGTTTAAAAACCAAGATGTGTCTGATCCATGACTTGGAATCTTCAATTGCTTTATATTCATCTGACAGTTGGCACTGAATAAGGAAGACAGAAGAAGAATCAATGTCTTTGAATTGTGACATTGGAGAAGGGTATTGAATAATACCATGGACTGCCAAGAGAACAAACAAGTCTGCCTTTGGGGAAAAATGCAATCAGGTGTTCCTCAGAGGCAAGAAGGGTGAAACTTTGTCTCACATACTTTGGACATGTTTTCAGGAGGGGCCAGTCCTTAGAAGAAGACATCATTCTGGGAAAGGTATATGGTCGGCAAAAGAGAGTTCTACCAATGAGACAGATTGACACAATGACTGAGACAATGGACACAAGCATGTCCATTGTGAGAATAAAACAAGAGATTGTGGAGATAAAGCAGGATATGACAAGGTTCCTATTCATTGTTTATGGGGTCACCATAAGTAATAGCCCCTAACAAGAAAGCCTAGACACCACGCCACTCTGTTCTGTTCTCAAGTTAGCTTAGCCAATTGCATCTGCAAATGTCCTATTTCCAAATAAGACCACGTTCATGGGTCCAAAACCATTTAAGGGGCATGGTTCAACTTATGTGGTAAATCACGGCAACTACCTCAGGATGAGAATTTTGAAGACTCATGTAATTAAGGGGTTCATGTGATTATGGAATGGACCACAATGAAGAGGGACAGAGAGGAGTAAAATTGATGCTATAAAATTGGCAAATATAATTGATAAGTTCCTTTCAGTTTTATTAACTTCCTATTGACTTTAAAGCTCTCTGTGTTGACATGTCCAGTTACTCACCCCTATGGCACTTTTCTCTCATACCTCATGCTGTGACCCAGTGGGTCAGCTGATTAAAACTGCTAACTGAAAAATTTCATGGTCAGTAGGCTGAATCACTCACACTAATAAACATTAAACAAGGAAAAAGATATGGTCAGTGTAGACTGGAATTATCTATAAATCTAAGTAAAACTGAGGGGCCCCTTACCAACAGTCATTGACATTCTTTAAGGATTGAGTTAATGTTTTCATACTAAGATAAACTGAAGATCGACTTTTGAAAATCAGCCAACGAGAGCTGTGTAGATCATCATGGTCTGAACTATAATAGATCATGGGGATGTCACAGCACTAGACAGCATTTGTTCTGCTGTGCTTGGAGCTGCCACGTGCCAGAGGACAATGTCAATTAGCAATACATTTATTCTTTAAAGGTTTTAGTGCTAACTGTGCCTTATATGAATGAAGCATAGTAGTACAATGACAAAGGGGTTCTTGGTGTGTTATAAGGTGTTTGAGACTGGGGTCTGGGCTTTTGTGCATCAGAGTTTTCTGGAATTGACCATCATTCTTTGATTGCTTGGTCTTTGATATTAAGTCAAGATGAGGCTTCTTTCCTTTTGCCTGGTAACCCTTTCTAATAGCCATCTGTGTCCACCAGCTGTTGGTTTGCTCTCATATTCATCTCTGTACTTGCCTTGCTCTGCTCTTCATCACAGGGAACTCTGGTACATAGTCCTAGTCAGATGTGCTGCTACCCAAGGTGATGCATCTTCAGCAGTTTGAATCCACCAGTAGCTCTACGGGGGTGGGGTGGGGGCGGGGAGGGAGTCTCCTGTTGCAGTGCACACCTTTGCAAACCTATTGGAGGGTCTATATTAGTCAGAACTGATTTAATGATATTAAATTTTTTAGTTTATTCTCAGTCACAGGTATATTTGCCAAGCTCCCTTGTTCTCTGGAAAGATAAGCCAATGGGTGCCTTTTATAGAAGACAGAGTGCAGCGGAGAGAAAAACCCATCAGGGGATTTTTTTCCTTTTTCTGTGTTGCTTGCAGCATCTCTATCTTCAGGTGCATTTCCTCCATGACCCCAGCTCATTGCAAGACAGCCATTCCCTCCATGCACCGGTTCTTATAAAACACCTCTGGTCTCTCCACAACCTCGCCAGCATTTGTTGCTTGCTGTTCTGTTAAATTTTGCTAGTCTTACTGGAGTGAGATGATATCTCATGGTTGTCTTGATTTGCA
>NW_006399825.1:10626763-10641021 GCF_000299155.1 Elephantulus edwardii | reverse complement strand
TATGAAAATTAATAAAATATAATTATAGGAAAAAAACAAAAAACAAAAAAAAAGATTGCTATTGAGATGAGTAAAAATAAAAAAAAAAAAAAGCCTTGAAGGTCAGGCTGTGAGCTGTCACTGCTATCTCTAAGTAGCTGGGTGGCCTTGGACAGATCATTTTATCTCTCTCGATTCCATTTCCTTATTTACCATATTTCTTTCAGATTGTAAATGTGAGAACGGTAATGATTTGAGTGCACATGGTTTTCTTCCAAAGGACATGGTTGAAGCACAACTTGCTCCTTTTAAACCTAGGAGCCCTGTGTCTGCCTGCAATCCACTGCACCACACAGGAAAACATAAACACACACAACTGACTTTTTACTGTTGCCTACAATCTTTTACTCCTACACACTCCAGGGCCTGCATGTGTGGTTAGCAACATGTGCAAAACAAGACAACAAACATTACCATTTGAGGGTCACCTCACAAGCTGGAGAACAGTGGGGGAAGTGGTCTCAGACTCATCATATCCAGCTTGACAAAGACACACCTCTCCAGTGAGTTCTTCACAACTCTCAAAGGGAACTGAGGTCAGCTTTCTCAAGTGACCTGGTTTCTCATCTACCCACCTAGCCTCATCTCAGACCCTCTGCAAAGGCAACCAGGCAGCAATATGACCGAACCCTAGGTAGGTGGACCCCACTTTCCTACAGTGTCTGCTCCACCACTGCCAGGACACTAGAGTCATTCCTGTCCCTCTGAAATGGAATGTGGAGTCATGAAGGGCTAATTGAAGCCAGATCTTCTGAAAAATCTGCACTTAGACACGTGCAACATTCCAGGCACGAGCAAGCCAGACCTGCCTGCTTTACATTGCCTTGGTGCTTTAACTAAGGAATCCTAGCCAGGGAAGTTTTAACAAAACCTTTGCAGCTTGTCCTTGCTTTGATGTGCTCTGGGCCGGCATCTTTTATTTTTTAAAAATTTAAAAAGCCAAAGTAATGCATGTATATATTAAAAATTGGCTTGGCTTTATATAACAGAAACATCTCCAAAGATAGCAACTTAGAAATAATGGGAGTTTTCTTTGTTTGCTTGAAGAGAAGATGACATGAATTCAGGATCTTTCTGGCTTTTCTCTCTGCTATTTCTAGAGTGTAACTCTAAACCAATTATCAAGCTTTTTGCTCTCAGGACACCTTTGGAATCTTAAAAATTACCTAGGCTCCCAGATAGCATCACTCCGCATAGGTCATCATGTTGAAAATGAAAACTAAAAACATTTTCCTTCCTTAATTAGTTTTGAAAGGAGAATAATACCATTGTATGCTAAGATTAGCAATTCTGTTTTATGAAAAAACCCAATCCCTTATATTTCCCCAAACAAAAAATTAGTGAGAATTGTAACACTGTTTCACCATTTTACAACTCCCTATCTGACATAATAGATGATAATTCAATTCTCTTATTGTCTGCTGCATGCAATCTGTTGCAATGTGTTGTTCTGATTGAAAAATATGAAGAAAATTCTAGTCTTCACATAAATATATGGTAAGAAAAAAAGGAATTTTGTGAACTTCTGAAGAGAGACCTTAGGAACCTTACATATGCTCAATCTGTAATGAGAAAAAAGGCACTATTGGGCTGCCTGACTCTACAAGTTCAACTGAGGAATGAAGAGGATTGAATCGTTTAAATGCCCTTAAGAGGGAGACATAGATAGACTTTAAAGACAGTTTTCCGTCATCTCATGATTAAGCCAGGCTTTTCCAGAGAGTGGTCAAAGGAAGATGCTAAGAGGACAAGAATGTGGGAAGGGTCTAGGATGGAAGTGTCCAGGGGTCTGATAGACTGTCAATTGTAGGTATCACTTCCCATGATCCTTGTGTGAAGTCCTATGCTTGAGATTTGACATAGGTAGTTATCTGACTTCCTTGCTAATGGTGCATTCTTCAAGTAAGTTCTCAGCTTTTCAAGGCGTTTGTGGTTGTTTTATGTCAGAGTGACTTTATGGCAAATCCCTATTACTGGAACAACAATCTCACATGTTAATTAATGGACCTTACATAGGCAACTTCTACTGTGGTCTTAAACACTACGCATCATAACTTCCTCCCACCATCAAGCCTTCACTGATTACTTTCCTCTTAAACTTCCTAATCTAACATAGTTGCTAGAAATCCAGTCATTCAAGATATCATGATGGAGACTGGGTTGTAAAGAGGATTGGTACTCTCCCTTTAAGAGGAATTCCTGGAAGGCACACACAGCAGTCCTGCTTTTGGTTCTTTGGCCAAAACTCTGTCATGGCAACATTAAACTGCAAGAGAAACTGAAGAATGTATTCTTTTAGTGAGGCAGCGGTATGCTCAGTGGAGAATGTCTTAAAAAGAAAGAGAGAAAGTTACTGAGAAGCAATTAGTAGTCTTTGCCACAGGAAGCAGGAGTTAAAAGCATTCCAATGACCCAAACACTTCATCTGTTGTTTCCATGGCTGCAGATCGTCAAAACACCAAGATCTCCTAGGAATCCCTTGTGAAGAATTATTGTTTTCTTTGCTAAGTGATCAGTCTATGGTATGCAAGCGGATTTTAAAGTGTCTGGAGAGAGACAGTGTGTGGGAAGAGCTAATCTCGAGAAAAGGGAGCAAGATTTGGGTTCTCGAGAAGCACAAACCAGAGCTATGCTGGGAAGTGGAGATAGGGGTCCAAGAGAAATAAGACGAATGTGAGATTTTCCTGTTGTTATACAAATGATCCTCTATCTTGAGAGGAGTAACCCTCAGATAGTATCTATCAAACTCAGAGTTGGCTAGAGGGGAAAATTCTGGGTTTCTTTCCAGTGAAGAATGCCAATTCACAATTTTCTGAGAATGGATTACAAAGTATTTGGAAAATAAGATAATGGATTTCTAAGGAATACTTACATCAAGATTCAAAGTACAAGTGTTATTCTTTTAAGTCTCCTAGCAAGACTAGAAGGAAGATACAATTATTGTCTCCACTTATCTGGTGAGAAAATCGAGGCACAGAGAGGTTAAGTAAATTGCAGCCCAAATGCTCATTAGAAATAGCAGGTTTTTAGCAGTAGTTAATATACAAGAGGAGATTGCCCATGCTTCTCCTGCAGAGCAACTGGTAGATTCAAAACAAAACTGCTTTTGGATTGCAGCACAGTTTCTTACCACTAGTTCACTTACTGACTCACTCACTGACTCGACTCACTCGCTCACTGCCGTTGAATTGGAACCAACTCATAGCTGAACCTCCAGAGTGTTTTTAGAGACTGTAAATCACACTGGAGGAAATTGCACATCTTTCTCCCATGAAGACACAGGTAAACTCAAACTGCCTGACTTTAGGTTGGCAGTAAAATTCCTGTCCACTTGTCCACTAGATTTAAATCTTGTTATTATGTGTTATCAAATCAACTACAGTCCACAGTGATCATATAAGCAATGGAAGCCCTTTTCTTTGCCATCCACACCATTTCTGACACACTTGAGTCTATTGTTAAAGTCACTGTGTCAATGCATCTTTTATGCTGACCCTCCACTTTTACAAGAATGTAGTCCTTCTCTAAGTACTGGCTCCTGCTAACAGGCCCGAAATATGTGAGACAGAGTTTCACCATCCTTGCATCCAAGGAACTGAACACCCTGATTTCACTTTCTGTAATAATTCACTTTTTGTTCTCTTGGCAGTCCATGAGACATTCAGGACTTGATCCCAATTCTCAAACTCAAAGACATTAATTCCCCTTCTGTAACTCTTATTCATTGTCCAACTTTCAGATGTTTGCAAGTAATTGAGAAGACCATGGTTTGGATTCAGGCACACCTTAGACTTTAAAGACGGTATCATCGTCCCTCACTAATTGGGAGAGGTCCTTGACAACAGACTTTCCCAATGTAATATATCTCCTGATGACTGGTATAAAGGGTGTTGCTTGTGACTCCAAGTAAGATAAAATTGTTGACAATTTCAGTCTTTTCTTCATCTATCATAATGTTGCCTAATGGCTCAGCAGTGAGGTTTTCGTTTTCTTGTTGAGGTGCAATCCCTATTGAAGGCTGTAGTCTTTGATCTTCTTGGTCAGCAAGCACTTCAAGTTCTCTTTACTTTCAGCAAGCAAGGTCGTGTTGTCTACATAATGCAGGTTGTTGTTGCATCTTCTTCTGATCCTGATGTCACATTTGAATATGTATTTTCATTATCCCTGCATTTAGAATGAAATAGTAGCTAAAAATGTCCTGTAAATTAATTAGAATGCTACTTCATTGGAAACATTTCTAATTCATCAAGGTAAACAGAGTACATTCTCTATTCTCTACTCACTTTCCCCCTTCGTGACCCATACCTAACAATGTTCTGATGAGAAAACTCACTCGTTCTGAGCTTGTGGCTTCATATCCACCTGCCGTCATTAACCCAGCAGTGCTTACCTACGGCATGAGCATGGTGCTCTGCAATTAATAATCAGCCTTGTGGAACATGTGTAAAAAGCCCAAAACTTTTCAGTGAAGAATGCCAATTGGTAACCTGCATACAATTTTGGTTATGGATATTCTTTATTTCATTCACTCAGTATAACTTGAAAAACTATTTTTTTCCCCTCCATTCAAAATTACAGACCAAGACCTTGCCTCTCATAGATAGACCACATTTTCTTCAGGTTAACTTGACCTCTAACGCCCTGTCCACTTAAACCTGGCCTCTCCATGCATTGGTGTTAACCATCTGTCCCCTGAACACATTTGAGTTTGTAACTCTGTCTTTACAGATATTAAACTTCAAGATGTATTAAACCCTATATCCTTGGCCAGATCCTATTACAGCAAAACCTGTTCTGAAATTGCTCCACCTGCAATTTTCAGTTGAACTGATTATTTAGTCACAGTCTATCCACATGGTGAGTTTTGCAATCAATGGAGACACAGAAGTTATGATTCTGATTGCCTGCTGGTAGATAAATGATGGGCTGGAAATGATAGGAGAGTTCAGAACCACAAAATAATGGGGTAAATTTCTGGAGTGTAGTAATGTAGAGCCTGATACATAGGAGGAGTTTAAATACTTGCTGATTTGATGGTACAAAGGTAGAAGTGTCTATTTCTGTTCTGCCTTATGTGTTACTAGGATCACTGTGACATTTATTGGTGGTGTTAAAATATTTGACTTTCTACCTTCAAACTCATGGTAGATTCACACATCCTTCCCCCTTGAAACTAGATGTGGTCACGTGACTAATTATACTGAAGGGGTTTGAGCAGAGATGAACAGTGTCACTTGGGGTGAGATCAGGGAATTTTCAACATAAGATCATCCAGGGCAATCTTTCCCTCCAAAATGGTGATCACACTGCTTCAGAAGATGGTAACTCTATTAGCTTGAAACCCTGCCTCTTGCCAACTCGAGATTTACATGAACAAGAAACAAAATCTTATTATAAAAATCCACTAAGAAGGGAATTATGGTGGTCAGGTAGTAAAGTGCTGTTCTGTAAAACCTAAGGTAGGCAGTTCATTTCCACCAGCTTCTCTGAAGGAGAACGGTGGGTAAAATCCACTAAGATACTTGAAGTTATTTATTTACCAACAATAACCCAGTTATCTTCGACAACAATAATAAACAAGTCATTGGCATTAAGTTAGAACCAACTCACATCTGACCTTCCAATGGGCTTTCAGAAGCTGTAAATCACATGGGAGGAATTGCCCGTCTTTCTCCCACAGAGCGGCTGATGGATTCAAACTACCTGCTTTTGTGTTAGCAGCACAATGCCCTACCCACTGTTGTTGTTGTTGTTTAATGCCATCCAGTCCTAGACGACTCATAGTGACCCTATGAATGAACAGCCTGAGCACTGTTCGTACATAGAGTTTCCAGAGGCAAGCCATTTTGGAAGTGGATGCCGCTCCTGCTTCCAGCCCTACCCACTAGGCCACCTGAATTTCTTATTAGTAGGCAATAAATATTTATGATTAAGTACTAAGTGAAAGGTAGATTTAAAGAATCTGAATTTGCTGACCTAGGACATCATGGATTTAGACCCAGTGATTGCAGGTCTCACTAGCTCTAGATTACTCTTCTGAAATCCATTTTTTCCAAAAATTCATTGACTCCTTTTCAGATGGTTTGATCTTTATTCTTTATGACTGTGTTTGCCAGTGAGGCAGTTTTTCTTCTTGCTTAGAGAAAAAGATCCATCAAGGGATAGCATGGCCTTGGAAGGGAAACACACAAGGTCTCCTCAAGTGCTCTGTCTCACTGCAGTATGAGGCTTGTAGCCCAGACAGAATAATAATCATTTGTTTCTAATCTCTGCAGAGCCTCAGCAAAATCCTTTCTATAAGCACTTTTGTGGTTCTGGTGGTAGCAGAGATTGAAGAATCCTAGATCCCCCTGTTCCTTGGAAAAGAATTGACTTATTCAGTCTGCAGTGTAATTAACTTTTTAGAGTTTTGTTTTAGCATGTATTTTAACATTGTATTTATAACTGAATAAACTTGCTGTATCAAGGATGCATTTTCCTGCTTCTGCTAGAAATATTTGAAAAATAAATACATTTTAAGTTTCTTTTCCAAAGTGAAGGAAATTTCCCCTAGAAACTATTTGTTTGTTTTCTGGGTTTTTTCTTTTTCCATTTATTGAGATTTTATTGGAGGTTTATAGAAACCTTGGGTTTCCATTAATTCATTGTTGCACATTTTCTTCCCTGTGCCCCATCCTCCTCAGTTCACTTTAAAAAAAAATTCTTTCATTGTTTATACAGACCCCCCCATACACACACCCAGTCCACTTTACTATGCATCTTATTTTGAACTCTTGTCATACCAATAATACCTAATCACATATTCCTTTTATACAGTTCTCGTCCTTGTCTGTTTCAATGCCTTGTACATTATTTATCCCCTCTTTTCTTAGTTTCTCCCCAAACCCCATGTCAGTCCAGTTGTTTTTTTGTTTTGTTTTGTTTTACTAATTTTAATGAACATTTACAGAGATTTTGGATTTCCATTCATTCATTGTGGCACTTTTCTCCCTGCCCACCCCTCCCTTCAGTCCTGTTTTATAACAGTGGAATTATGCAGTACTTGCCTTTTTGGTTTTGTGCTGTTTTTATTTTAATGAAAGTTTACAGAGACCTTGGATTTCCATTCATTCATTATTGCACTTTTCTCCCTGCCCACCCCTCCCCCATAATTCGCTTTTCTTTTTGAACTTACTTGTAAGTCTGTGACCTCACTTATCAGTGCAAAACATACACATGAATTTAGAAGCAGTTATTTGAACAGAACTAAAGGATTGTTGTTGTTAGGTGCCATTGAGATGCTTGTGACTCAGAGTGACCCTATGCACATACAATAGCTCTGAACCCTGCTCTATTCTGAGACAGCCTTTTCATCTCTGACACACCTACACCCATTATCCCAGTCACTGAGTCAATCCATCTCAACAAGGACCTTCTCTAAGGACTGGTTTCACCTTGGAGCATACCCAAAGTATGTCAGATGAAGCTTCAGAAAACTTCCCTCCAAGGCGCAGCCTGGTTTCACCTTCTCTAGGACAAATCTGTTTGTTCTCCAATAATCTGGAACACTGGTGGCTTAGCAGTAAGGAGTTACACTACCAAACAAGGGTATGAAGGTGAAATCCATCAGCTCCTCCACAGAAGAAAGATAGGCAACCTCATTCCATGTGATTTACTGCCTCCGAAAATGAACTGGAGGGTCAGCTCTGCGTTAGTACTGACTCAATGGTACACAACAACAACATATGAACAAGAATATGGCATCATAATTAGAAGACGACTCATCAACACACCTTACATTATGTAGATAGCACTACCTAGCTTTCTTAAAGAGAACTTGAAGTATTTACTCAAGAAAGCAAAAATAATATAACACTGAGTATGGATTATACTTCAATGTCAAAGAAACATTCAAAGGTGGTTCCTTTCTACTGGATAACAATCTAACTCTGACTCTGTAAGAGCAAGATGGGCAGTTTTCTGTGATTTACAACTTCTGTAAACCTTTTTTTAAATTTTTTTTAATTAATTTTAATGAACATTTACAGAGATTTTGGATTTCCATTCAATCATTGTGGCACTTTTCTCCTTGCTCATCCCTCCACCCCAGTTCGCTCCTCTCTTTGAAAAGTAAAAGAAAAATTCCTTCATTGATGTACAATCCCTGCCCTGAATACACTCCACTATGCAACCTTAATTCTGGACTCTTGTGATAACCATGATACCCAGCAGTGAGTACATTCTGACAAGGAGTTGAGTTGCTTAGTTCAATATCTTTTTATATATGAGCACTCATATTTACTCTTCAAAACACCATACCAAGCATTCAGAAAAAAAGTCGCACAATTTATAAAATTATAATTTCATGGAGGAAGACAGAAAGATCATCAGCAGGATAACTAGGGACGGGGCAGCAACAATGCACTTGAGCATAGAGGGGATGGTGAGCATGGCACAGGATGGAGTCAAGTTTTGATCTATTGTTCATAGGATTACTAGGAGTCGTAGTCGGTGTATGTGTGTTATGTGTGTGAGATGGCTCACACAATTCTGGAATTGGCAAATGGCAAATCTATGGACAACATAGTCAACTGAAGACCTCTGCTAGCTCATACAGGTGTGCCATTGTTAAACACCATCAAGTCAACTACAATGCCTAGTGACCTGTGAACAACAGGTCAGAATCTTGCCCTGTCTGTACCATTCTCAAAATCTCCACCATGCTCAAGCCACTTGTTATAGTTACTGGGTTTATCTGTCTCTTTGAGTGTCCTCCTCTCTCTTGCTGACCCTCTGTCTTTCTTAGCATGATGTGTTTTTCAAAGGACTTTTCTTTCCTGTCAATATTGAGTTTTTCCAATAATTCCTTCCACAGATGTAGTCAATCTGATTCCTAGACAGCCCGTCAGGTAAGATCCCTGTAAAAAGTTGTCATTTGTGTCCTTTAAAGAAGGTATTTGCAATGAATAAATCATTGAAAATACAAAATTTGATCATTCTATTTTTAGTCTCATTTCTTCATTTCACCAAGCCCATATTTTCTAACTACTATTCCTTTTTCACTGTTGCCAACTTTTGCATTCCAGTCACCAATTTTCATTCACACATCTTGATTGTATGTTCAGTCAATTTCAGACTGCAAGATTTGATAAAAATTCTCAATTTCTTCCTCTTTGGCTCTAGATGTAGGTGTGTATGTTAGATAAATGGCTGCGTTAATGGACCCTCCTTTTACGTGTATGGATAATATTCTACCTATAACAATATTAAAGTATAGAAATTAAAATTGAATTTTTTACTCTGAATGCAAGACCATTCTCTTTTTCATTCCCAGAATAGTATATGATATGATTATCTGATTCAAAGTGGCCAAAGCTAGTCCGTCTCATCTCATCTCATCTCATCTCATCTCATCTCATCTCAGTAACACCTAGAACATCAATGTTCAAGTATTATATTACATTTTTCAAAATGTCTAGTTTTCCAGCATTCAAGCTATGTACATTCTGTGTCTCAATTACTAAATGATGTTTTCCATTAGTTTTCCTCATTTCAACTGACTTCTAATCTTGGCTCTACCACTACTATTATAACTGTGTTCCTCTACTGTTCATAGGACTTTCAGAGGCCTATTATTTAAGAGGTGAATGGCCAATCCTGCTTGCTAGCCTATCTTAATCTAGGAGCTCTCATAAAACCTGTCCACCATAGGTATCCCATGTGGCATCTGACACACCAGTGGTATAGCTTTCAGTATCATAGCAACCTACAAGTTATCCCAGTACAAGGAAGCCAGGGGCTGACTGTGGGTCAGACCATCAATTACTTATGTGTAAGTTCAAATTGAGGCTGAAGAAAATGAAAATAAGTCCACAAGAACCAAGATATGATCTTGAATCTATTCCATCTGAATTTCAAGATTATTTTAAGAACAGCCTTGAACCATAGAATGCCAGTGACTGAAGACAGATGAGCTCTGGGTTTATTATATCAAGTATATCAGCCATGAAGAAAGCAAAAGGTCATTACAAAAACAACTCAAAGGCATCAGTTCTTCTTCTGTAATCTTATTCATTGTATAGATCTCAGATGCATAGAAATAGGAAAGATCATGGCCTGAATTGGACACCCTTAAGGCTAAAGAAGAAGAAAAGACCAAGATGGATGTCAGATGAGAGTCTGAGTATTGCATTAGAGTGCTGAGAAGCCAAAGCTAAAGGAAGAAATCAAGAAATCCAAGAGCTGAATAGAAAATTTCAAAAGGCAGCTCAGGACAACAAAACAAGATACTATAATGAAATGTGCAGAGAGCTGGAGTCAGAAAATCAAAAGGGCTGGACTCGCTCAGCGTTTCTTAAGCTGAAGGAGTTGAAAAAGAAATTCAAGCCACGGGTGGCAATACTTAAGGATAGTTTGGGTAGAATATTGAATGATTCAGGATGTATAAAAAGAATATGGAAGGAGTAAACAGAGTCACTGTCTCAGAAGGAATTGGCTGACACAGGAATTTCATGAAATAACATATGAGCAAGAACCTATGGTGATGAAGGAGGAAGTTCAAGTTGCTATGAAACAATTGGCAAAAAAAAGGCTCCAGGAGTTGACTGCATACCAATTGATTTATTTCAACAAACAGATGCTGCCGTGGATGTGCTCACTAGGTTGTGCCAGAAAATATGGGGGACAGCCAGCTGGCCAACTGACTGGAAGAGGTTGATATTTGTTCCCATTCCAAAGAAGGGTGACCCAACAGAGGGTGGAAATTATTGAACAATATCATTAATATCACATGCAAGCAAGATTCTGCTGAAAATTATCCAAAAACATTTGGAACAATATGTCAACAGAGAACTGCCAGATGGGAAGCCTGGATTTAGAAGAGGTCGCGGTATTAGGGATATTATAGCTAATGTAAGATGGATCTTGGCAGAAAGCAAAGACTACCAGAAGAATGTCTACCTGTGCTTCATTGACTATGCAAGGCTTTTGGTTTTTTGCTTTGTTTCTTTTTTAACATTTTGAGTCAAATGTTTTAATGGTACAATTAAAATGATGCAGTAAGATTTCAAATATATTTTGTCTATATATTAAAGTTTTTTAAAGTCGTGTCCAGGCAAAGTGCTGTTTAAAAAACCACTGTTAACTGTCCACAGATGTAAATTATCAAGTTACTTAAGGTAATTTTTGACATCAAATGCCGTTTTAAACAAAATGTAATTGTTTTCTTCTCAAAGCAAATAACAATTAGAGGGAGCTCTGAACTTGTAAACTAAATATTCTGACACAAATGCACAAAATAAACTTGGCAGCAGTAAGGAAAGGTCACGTTACGTTTTAAGATGTGTAGTGTTTGCATGTTGAGCAAACTTTTGGTCTTGACTCTCACACTTAGGACAATTCTCAGTTTTTGCCATCAGAAAAGGAAACTGCTTGCACAGTGATCCCAAACTGAATCAATAGATAATGAAGCATTTGGATTCCTATGTGAAATATAGGAGCAGACAGCAAATGCCAGATGGACAGACTGACTGCGTTCTCACCTTGCACTCTCCCAGTGCCCCCATTTTCATGAAGGACACTCAGTCACTGCAGTGTTGACATTCCCATGTACTCGCGTCACGGGAGCACATTCAGGACTCAGCTGCAAACCAGGCAGTTGTACCCCCCACTGGTAAAAGGCTCGAGATGGTTTGATCTCATGGCTTTGCCTAAATTTCACATCTAAAGAGAAGAAGACCTACAACCAGATAGATTGACACAGTAACTTCAGTAATGGGCTCAAATATGTCAGAGATTGTAGGAGAGTACAGGATAGGACAAGGGTCAAATCTGTTGTTTATAGTGTCACTATGAGTCATACTCAATGGCACCTAACAACTTTCAATAACATCCTACAGTCAGTCCTTCATTCTGCAATAACAAACATCCTTCTGGTAATCTCTGTTTTCAGTCAAGATCTACCTGACATCCACAAAGATATTCTTTATACCATTACATGATCTCTTCTAAAACCACTTTGAATAGCTGCATGTACCCTGCTGATGTGCAGTTCAAACAATTTTTCAATAATCTCCAGAAAGATTTTTGTTGCATGTAGTACTAATGATTTTGTTTGCTAATTTCTACATTCTATTTGGATCATCATTTTTTATAATGAGAACAAATATAGATATATTCATATTTGCATTGATAAGTCTATCAAATATAGACATATTCATATTTGCATTGATAGGTCTATAAAATATCTAGGTATATGCTAGTGAAGAAGTCCACAGATACATTTGTTTGCTGAAACACATTTGGTATTCCATCAATTCCTTACCTTTTCCTCCTCAAATGCCTTCAGTATAGCTTGAATTTCTTTCATTACCATTAGTTCTTGATCATGTGGTATTTACTAAGTAATAGTTTAATGTCGACCAATTATTTTTGGTATAATGATTTTGTGTGTCCCTTCCATCTTTGATAATTTCTGCATAATTCAAGATTTGCCCATGAAATTCTTTAGTACTGCAATTCAAGGTTTGAATTTGTTCTTCAGTTCTTTTGGTTTTAGAAATCCTGAGTGTGTTCACCCTTTTAGTTTTCTAACTCATGCTCCTTACACATTTCATTTTAATATTTTGCTTTGTCTTCTTGAGCTGCCCTTTGAAATCTGTTCATTTCTACAATTTCATCAAGTCTTCCCTCTATTTTACACTCTCTGTTGTAGTGTAAATTTCAGAGTCTCTTCTGACATCCATTTTCTCCTTTTTTTCCTGTCTTTGTAACAACATTTTGCCTTCTTCATCGATGATGCCCTTGATTTTATCCACAACTCATTTGGTCTTCTGTCATTAGTGTTTATTTTATCAAATATATTTTTTAGGGTTTTTTTTTTTAATTTAGTTGTGTGTTTCTGTGATCCTGGAAGCGATACAGCTAGTATTTTAAAATATTAACAGGATCACTAATGCTAGAAAGGTTTTGGAAGAACTTCCAGACTGAGACAGACTCAGAAACATGACTGGCCATCCACTTCGGATATAAAATCCTTTTTAAAAAGCCTTTTAAAATCCTGTGAATAATAGACACCATTATTTGATGTAATATCAGACTATGAAGCCCTCAGGTTGGAATACATTCTAAAAATGAAGAGAAACAATTGTAAACATATTTTAATAATTGGAACATGAATATATGAGGATAAATTTAGGAAAGGTGAAATTTAGCAAAAAATGGAGTGCATAAAATCAGTATTCTAGGCAGTACTGAGCTGAGGTGGATTGCAATTGACCATTTTGAATTAGACAATCATTTGATATATTTTTGACAAATTGAAGAAGACAAGTTGAAATTTTATTTTGAATGACAAATTGAAGAACGGTATTACATTCAAGGTCATAAAGAACATTTCAAGATCTGTCCTGAAGTACAAGCTTATGAGTGATTGAATACTATTCATTTGTATACATGGAAGATTTATTATTATAACTATTATTCAAATATATGCACCAATTTCTAAATGAAAAGATGAAGGAACTGAGGACATACCAATTTTTAGTCTGAAACTGGAAGAATGTGCAATCAAGATGAACTAATAATAATGCGAGAGTTGGAAACAATGAAGTAGGATTGGTAGTTGAAAAATATAGCCTTAGTGACCAAAATGAAGATGGAAATTGAGTGATAGAATTTTGCATAATCAATGATTTATTAATTGAAAATAGATTTGTGTAAAACTATGGCAATTACACACATAGACTTCACCTGATTGACTACACAGTCTTCAGACTGACTATATTTGTGGAAAGAATTGATGGAGAAGCTCAGTATCAGCAGTCAAAGCAAGGCCAGCGGGTAACTGTGGACCAAGCCATCATTTGCTCATGTGCAAGCTCAAATAAAGCTGAAGAAAATGAAAACAAATCAGTGAGACTAAAAACAATGACCTAGTGTATATCTCAGCTGAATTTAAAACCATCTCTAGATCGGATGCATTGAGTTATGGGAATCCTAGCCTCACCACACTGATAATATAACACAGAATATCACACTGTCTTCATCATATAGTAGATTACCATAGATAAATTTATTACCTTACTCTCATAGTTGAATGATTATCTATACTCTTAAAGTTATTTTAAAAATGTATTTCTGTTCTCAGATCACATACTTTAACGGTGATGTTGTTGTTGTTATTGTTATGTGCTGTCAAGTAGCTTGCGACTCATAGTGACCCTATGTACAACAGCCCTAAA
>NW_006399825.1:10621982-10626398 GCF_000299155.1 Elephantulus edwardii | reverse complement strand
CCCCATAGACTTCAATGCCGTAAACATATTTCATCCAGTTTTTCTCAGTCTTACCCCCACCCCAATGCCAGCCTCATTCTACAATAGTGGCACCATATAGCATTGTAATATTTTGCTTTGTCATCCCATGTTGCCTTTTGAAATCTTCTGTTCAGCTCTTTAGTATCTTGAATTCTTCCTCGTGCTTTGGCTTCTCTGCGCTCCAGTGCAATATTCAGAGTTTCTTCTGACATCCATTTTGGTCTTTTTTTCCCTCTTCTGTCTTTGTAATGAACTTTTGCATTCTTCTTGAATGATACCCTTGATATCCTCCCACAACTCATCTGGTCGTCACTCATTTGTGTTCAAGGCCTCAAACCTGTTCCTGAGGTGGTTCTGAAATTTAGGTGGGATAGGCTCAAAGTTACATTTTGGTTCCCGTGGATTCTGTTTCATTTCCTTCAACTTCAGCTTGAACTTGCATATGAGTAGTTGGTGGTCTGTTCTACAATCAGCTCCTGGCTTAGTTTTCACAGATGATACTGAGCTCTTCCAGCGGTTCTTTCTGCAGATGTAGTTGATCTGATTCCTATGCATACCGTCAGGTGAGATCCATGTGTATAACCTGACAGTCTTATAATATATCATGCAATCTATTAAAGAGCTCTGTTGGCAGTGCATTATGATCAGGGCTGCTGACTAAAAGGTTGGCAGTTTGAGTCCACCAGTTGCCCAGCATGTGGCCATGGGTTTTCAAATATTTAGTGGCAGTGAGTTTGATTTTAGATTTTTATACAGTTTGTTAGAACAAGATTTCATTTCTCTGTGTTTTTTTAAAAAAAATAAAGTTTATTTTTGTAAAAATTTTCTTTCATGACAATATTAGAACACATTTGTTAAGTTCCATCATGCTCAATAGAATTTTGATTAAGATTATATTTTATTTATATATTAATTTCTTAAAAATCTGTGGTATTTTTATATAGCAGCATAGCATAATGAAATTTTTTTCAGGACTTATTATATCTCTTTCAATAGATTTTTCATTTTTATTACAAAATTCTTCCATATTCTTATTAGATTCATGCATAAGTTATAAGTGGATGGAATTTTTTCTGTTAAATATTCTAAATTGGGCATGTTTTCAGGATGCACCTTGCAGCATGCTGGGAGAAGAAGAAGGTCAATGTAAGAGAGGAAGATCTTCGATAAGATGGATTGACACAGTGAGTGCCACAGTGGGCATGGTGGATGTCACGTGCAGGATACAGCAAGGTTTCAATTTGTTGATCAGGTGACTACTTTGCAGTTAACCTGATGTCATGTAACAGCCACCTAACAACAAATGTTCTAGGTGTTTGCTGGTAATATGATAATATACAGTAAATTATTATTTATTAAAAATGTTAACCTTATACTCAGTATACCTTATTTCTTTTAGATACTTTATAAGAGGTCATGTTAGCTTTTTTAAAAGTGTATTAGGTGTTAAAGGAGTTCATAACTGGAATATGTTATGCCTGGTCTGAGTCAGAAGAAGAGATTTCTGGAAGTGATATAATTTCAGTGTTAAACTTATTCAAGGCAGTCTAGTTTTTGTGGTATAAATACCCCCAAGTATATCTGTTTGTTTATTTATGTGATGTTAGACAGGCTTTTTAGGGACCCTTCAGTCTTGGCTGCACTTATTTATTGTTCCCAAAGATAATTTCATACCAAAAAAAAATCTTCTCAAGGGCTGAGATGGACTGCTGCAAACAATCCTAAAACATCTTCGACATTGCATATAGTCAAGGAAAAGTTTCCTCAGAGGCAATCAATATATCCCTTCATCCAAAAGCCAGAGATGTACAACTTAAATTCATATTCTCCTTGCTAGGAAATATACTGAAGGGGTGAAATCTAGTTTTCACTAAACTATTTTTTTTTTTGCCTTGACTTAATTAAAATTAAACTAAGACGTGGTTCTGAAAGAAGTCACAATTTTTTTTTACTCCATAAACCTCATTCATACCCTCAAGGCCCTAAGAAATGTGTGTCTTACTGATAATGTTGGAGGGGGAACCAAAAAAACCATGAAAAGAAAGCAATATTCAACTCTCGATGTCTTCTTCTTAATCATGGGAATGAAATGATTTCATGAACCAGTGTTCAAATCCAGATTTATGCTGGTAGCTGGGAAGATGTCACATGTGTATTTTCACATTTGCAACATGTTGGGTCCTTCCATCTTAAATGAACAAGGGGAGTAAAATGAGGCAGCCTCATTTTCCAAGGAGATAAGCCCCTGAAATTTTGCCTGAAAACTCTTAAAAATATCTCTAAGAGTTACTGATTTTACAATAAAGAGGACTTGGTTAAACCTGGTTCTGCCATTTCTTAGATAGGCCACTTCCGTAATTTATTCTCATCCTCCCTAGTCTAGTGTTCCTCCCACAGGAATGTTGTAAGGATAAAGGGAGGTCAAGTTGACAGAATATGCAAATTGTAAAGTTCTATACAGATGTTAGTTGTTAGCAATTTCAGTATGTTGAACTCCTCTCCCTCTTGTGTGCTGTCATACGTTAAGGGGTGCATAACCTAAGGGAAAAAGAACCCCCCAAAGATCCTATGACATCATAAAATCATACTTAAGCATGCTATAACCTTTTATGAAATATATAATTAAAGCAAAACTCATGGTTTTGTGATAAAATATTGATGAAATTGCTCAGAAAACAAGCTTTAAAATATAAGTGCAAAACAGTTAGCTTTGTTTTGATGTTTGATTCAGTAACTTCAAAATCTAAAGAAAAGCCACCATGACAGCTTGACTGAATCAAGTTCACAGACCCACTTAGTTCTTACTAAGCCCCTTCTCTAATATAGGAGCCTTGGTAGCACACTGGATAAACACTTGGCTGCTAACCAAAAAGTTAGCAGTCTTAACACGTCCTCCTAGGGAGAAGATGTGTCAGTGCTTCTGTGGAAATTTACGACTGGGAACCCCATGGGGCAGTTATACTCTTTCCTAGTCACTCTGAGTTGGGATCAGCTTGATAGCAATCAGTTTAGTTTTGGGGTTTTGTTGTTACTGTTATGTACCATTGAGTCAGGACCTACCTCTAGCTGACCCTTCAGTGGGTTTTCAGAGGCAGTAAATTGCATGGGAGTAAATTGTCCATCTTTCTCCCATGGTCAAGCTGGTGGCGTTGAATAGCATACCTTCAGATTGGTAGTTCAGCTCTTTACCTCTAGGCCATCAGAGCTCATCACTGTGACTCTACAACAGAATAAAACACTGCATGGTCCTGCACCATTTGCACTGTCATTACTGTGTTGGAACTCATCGTTACAGCTATGTCAATCCATGTCTTTGAATGTCTCCACTAGGGTTGGAGAGCAGGTACCTGTCTGATTGGTTAGACTATATTTCTCGATTCTATATGGGCAATGGTGGCTTTCATCATCATTGTATTAATTTCCTATAGCTGCTGTGACATATTACCAACCAAAACCTTGAAGTCTTAGAATAAGACTGATTTACAGTTTTACAGTTTGGGGATTAGAAGCTTAAAATGAGTGAGCAGACGTTTGTTCTTTTTGAAGGTTTTTGAGGGGAGACTTCTTCTCTTTGCCTTTTCCAGCTTCTAGAGCCATCTTGGCTTATCATCCTGTATCATTTCAGTCTCTGCTTCTGCCAATCATATCATCTTCTCTGAATCCTCTGCCTCCTTCTCATAAGATTCCATGTGAGTTCATTGAACCCACCTAGTTAATTCAGGGTAATCTTTCCATCTCAAGATACTAATATCACAATGACAAAGTCCCTTTCAATGTGTAAAACGAGATATTCACTGCAAACATTCTTATATGTTTGTTGTTCTTACATCTTTGTTGGGGATGAGGAAGGCATTATTCAATCTATCATCATCAGTCAATGGCCATAACACCCTCACCCTGAACACACATCTGACCTTGGAAGCTAAGCAGGGTCGAACTCAGTCAGTGCTCCTCCTTTAGGAGACCATCTGGGAATACCATAATCAACAGTTAACATTACTGAGTCTTTTTTAATATGTCAAACACTTCATATATATTAAATCACAAGTTCCTTAGGAGACAACTATATAAAAATTCTCTTCTCTTTAAGGTCAGAGAGGTTGAATAACTTGACCTAGATCTGACAGCTAGGATTACAGCCCAGCCAGGCTAAATTAAAAACCCAAACTTTTCTCCAGTGTGCTCTAGTTTCTCCAGTGTGTCTTGATGTTGTTGTTGTTGTTATGTGCCGTCGAGTCATTTCCAACTCATAGCGACCCTATGCACAACAGCTCTAAACCCTGCTCTATCCTGCACCAACAGCACCGCCTCTGACACACCCATCCCGATTACCCCAGTCACCGAATCAATCCATCTCATAGAGGGTTTTCCCCTCCTGCGCTGTCCCTCCACCCT
>NW_006399825.1:10619470-10620436 GCF_000299155.1 Elephantulus edwardii | reverse complement strand
CGGCCCTTTTGATTTTCTGACTCTAGTTCCTCGCACATTTCATTGTAGTATTTTCGTTTGTCATTCCGAGCAGCCTTTTGGAATCTTCTGTTCAGCTCTTTAGTATCTTGAATTCTTCATTGTGCTTTGGCTTCTCTACGCTCGGAACTAAATTGGTCCACTAGACTTGGAGAAAGCTGTTGTTATTGTTAGACGCCATCAAGTCAACTACAATTCATAGTAACTCTATGCACAGATCTGAACCTTGCTCTAGTCTAAACCATCCTCACAATCTCTGATATGTTGGAGGCCTTTGATAACAGTCACTGTGTAGATCCATCTAGTTAAGTGTCTTCTTTTTCTGACCCTCTGCCTTTCCTAGCATGATGTCTTTTCTAAGGACTGGCTTCCTCTTACAATATACCCAAAATATGTAAGATGAAGTTTTCTCATTCTTGCCTCTAAGGAGCACTCTGATTGCACTTCCCTTAAGACAAATTTTCTTTGTCCATGGGATACTGAGTACTGAAGGGGACACCGCAACTCATAGACACAGATTCTTCTTCTTCTGTCATCCTTATTCATTGTCCAACTTTAAGATGCAGAGGGAGCAATTGAAAAGACTATGCTTGGAAGCAGTGCACTTTAGTCTTTAAACTGGAATTGTTGCTCTTAACACTTTGGAAAGAACCTTGACAGCAGATTTACCCAATGCCTTCTACTGAAGTTTGTGTACCTTTTGGGGTCTGTCCAGTTGTATCCATTCCTGCTAAGTAAAAGCAGAAATAAGCCACCCTGCCTCCACCAAATAATTAAAGTAGTGGCTTGAATATAAAGCAGTTGATGCATTTTTGTTTAATTGACTATTATTCCCGAAGTATTATTCCAGAAGTAGTATGTTGTTGTTGTTGTTATGTGCCGTCGAGTCGCCTGCGACTCATAGCGACCCTATGTACAACAGCCCTAAACTCCGCTCTGTCCTGTGCC
>NW_006399825.1:10605773-10618235 GCF_000299155.1 Elephantulus edwardii | reverse complement strand
AATATCGATCTCTTCCAGTCAGTTGGCCAAGTGGTCGTTCTCCAGATTTCTTGGCACAACTTGGTGAGCACATCCAGGGCAGCATCTGTTAACTGGAATATGTCAATTGGTATACCATCTATTCCTGGAGCCTTATTTTTTGCCATGTCTAGACTCTATAACTATGATGAATTCTCACTTTAGTGATCCTAAATGAATCATGTCTTTTGATATTCAGCCCTTTAAGTGAGAGAATATTCATACCTTCTCACTTCAGTTCTATGCTGAATCTACACCTACTTCTGGCCAGTTGCATATGATGGAAATGAGACTCTGCTGATTCTGGGTCCAGCCCTTAGTTAGACTGTAAGCATCTGCTTCCGCCCTCTTGGAAATCACCCTTTTGCAATATCCCTTAGAGGAATGAGCCATTGTGCTGTGGAGAACCTATGTGAAAGGTCCAAATAGAAGACTGAAGTCCCTCACCAACAGCCCTGGCTGGTTCCAGTAAGGCATTCAGTTGATTAGAACTATCCATATTCCTAGCTGACATCATGGAGAGTAAAGAATTTTCCACTGAGCCTGAAGAATTGTGAGAAACAAACAATTGAGAGAGTCTATATGTTTTAGGTTGTAGTTAAATGCTGTTGAGTCATAGGTGACTCCATAGCGACCCTGTGAATGAAAGACCTGGACACTTGTATAACTCTCATCCTTTATCCAGGTTCATAGGGTTTCTGGAGCCAACCTATTTCGGAAGTGGATGCCGCTCCTGTTGGAGCTCCAAGTGGAGCTTGTTTTAATCAAGAATCTTCACCAAACACTGTCCAACATGGGTAACCTGAGGGCCCTACTGAATTTAAGAACCAAAGCATGCTTCAAATGGCATGAGCTCCATTATTCCAAATTCCCCCATAATCATACATTCTCATTGGCTCTCACCACCCAAAAATGCCCATCTGGGAGAATTTCTCTGCTTCTTCAATCTCCTCCTATTCTGACGCCATATGTTTCTTCATAGAGTCTAACTTCTTGAATGATTTTTCCACCGAGTAGACTGAGTACACATGAGGGAAGGATATATCTATAAACAGCAAAGGCCTGAAGCCTCTCTATAACTATCATCATTTCTCCAGGTTTATAGACTTTCCAGAGGCATGTAGTTTAGGAAGTAGATGCCAGTCCTGCTTCCAACCCTGAATCAATCTGGGAGCTCTAACAAACACTGCCCATTATGGGTATCCAGTTGTGTTTGACACACCTATGGCCCAGTTGTCCATCACTGCAACAACTCTATGTTATTTCAGTAGAGCAAATAGAGATCTATTGTACCACTTGAAAGAGTGTTCATCCAAAATCAATTATCATTTGGCCTGAGAGCCTGTGGCCCTCAGGCTCTACGGTATTTTAAAATTCTGGCACACCCAAATGCTGGCAGACTCTGGGCCAGAGACCCCCAATTCATCTGGCAAGACCCATCTGTTGACACCCAGTTGGGATGAAAAGAAAGCCATAAGAGCCCAAGCGTTCCATACATGCCCCTCAGGTCTGGAGATGTAACTCATCGGTAGAGCACGGTGGCTCACATGCCATGGCTTTCTGGTTCAGGGTCCATATATATCTTTCCTCAAGACATGAGAGGCCATCCTAAGCTCCAGCTTAAACCAATTCACAACACACTAGCCCTCCACCTGTAGGCATGGCCAAACATTTCAGTATTTTAAATTCCAGCACACCCAAATGCTGGCAGACTCTGGGCCAGAATAGTTCACTATATACTGAACTTATTGCCATTGTGTCATAACCATCTCATAGTGGGTTTTCAGAGACTGAAATTGCACTGGGAGAGATTACCCATCTTTCTCCTGTGGAGTATCTGTGGATTTGAATGACATGCTTTTGGTTTGGCAGAACAACTCTTTACCCCGTAGGCCACCAGAGCCACTGATAATGAAACACCATGATACCCAACTGCAGTTATAGATTCTGCCCTGAGGGGGGAGAGATACTGCTACCTACAAGTCAAGCCAGTAACTGAGGCGTCGGCTGTTTGAGCAGTCTTCTTGCAGTTCAAAGTAAAAATAGTAAAGATCAGAATGAAATTTTCAAAATTTGAGAACATAAATAGTTGGGGGAGAGTTTTCTGGGGCTTCATAGTGGTTGGAAGGTCTCAGAACCCGAGTCGGGGTTTCTGCTTGTGTTCTCTCTCTCTCTCTCTCTCTCTCTCTCCTTAGTAATGACACATGCTTTCTTTTTTTCTTGTCTAGTGACTTCACCAACTCCTTCAGAATGAGAAGGTTTGTGTTTTGTTTTGTGGTTTTACAATTTTTCTCTTGACTTTCTGTCCTTGAGACAAGTCTTTCTTTTTAGTCTCTAGTTCTCTCATGCAAACGAAAACAAGACACATGGTGTAGAATAAAGTCTATCCCTGAAAACAATTTCTTCAAGAGACATTTATTTACAGAAGATGTGCCCTGATCTGTCTTCCCATGGATCCACATGAGATTTAAAGGCTAGTCACAAGAGAGAATCACAATGACCCTGGAGCTAGAAAATGTGTGGATGGAGAGGGTCTTCATAAGAGAGAAGGCACTCTTTCCACACTCCATTCTTTTTTATTCATGTCCCCCCCTTTTTTCCACGCTCCCACCTCATCCCCTTTCTGAGATTCCAGAGGAGAAGACAAAGGTAATGAGTATACCAGTGTGTGTTTGGAGATTAAAAGAGATGATTAGTTCTGGGTAGGGTGAAGACTGAGATTTATCTAAGATACAAGTGAGAGGAGCAATGGTGGGGCCAGAGGAAGAGGAAAAGGTAGCTCCATCCCCTCAATCTGCTTCCTGCAGCATAAACTCTGTGCTAGATTAATATTGGGCTTACAAGAGGAAAGAAATGAGCATGGGGTGTAATGGTCTAAATCAACAGCCAGGGCTATGGCAGGATGGGGAATGGGAGGCCGATAACTTGGTCTATTATTCTCAGAGACAATGAATATTGTGTTGTTATAGATCATGTCAGAGTTGTTTATGTAAAGTGTACATAGACAATCTGACAAAAACGTGTTGGATTGTTTAGTTATTTGATAATTATTAGTGTCATGTTCTAAGCACTTTATAAATGTTAACTCATTTAATCCTCAAAACTCTGGGAGAAAGATACTCAGAAGACAATGCTATTTTTTATCTCTATTTTATAGATGAAGAAACTGAGGCTCAAAGGAGTTCAAGGCTTCCTGAATCTATGTTGTTGTTGTTAAGTGCCGTCAAGTCGCAGGCAACTCAGAGTGACCCTATGAAGAAGAGTCCTCAACTCAGAGTGGAGTCCTCGATGCTTGGGTGCCTTTCATCCTATCTCCAGGTTCATAGGGTTTCTGGAGGCAAGCTATTATGGAAGTGGATGCCACTCCTCCTTCCACGCTTGTTTTAATTGGGGAGCTCCATCCCATTCTCTGTCCGCATTGGGTAGCCAACCATTAACACATTTGACACATCGTTGTCACAGTGTTCAGCCTCACAGCAACCACAAGTGACCACGGTAACTTGTATACCAGGACTATATGACCTAGAGGAATGTCTGAACAAAAACAATGAAAGGCCCGAGGGCTGCAAATTAAAAGCCACCCACCTTTGGCTTGGTAGCATCGCTTTCTGTCCACTGGGCCAGCTGATCTCTCTCCCTCTGTTAATATTATTGTTGTTAAGTGTTGTCGAGTCACAGGAGACTCATAGTGACCCTATGCAGGGAGAGTCCTTGACGCTTGGGTGCCTTTCCTCCTCTCTCCTCCAGAATCTATAGTTGCCAGAATTACAGAATTACCTAGAAAATACACAGGATATAGAGTTAAATATTAATTTCAGAAAACCAAATGAATTACTAAGCCCTTAGAGCTCCCTCCTAAGGAAGTATCATGGTTAACATTGTATGTCAACATGGCTGTGAGCCTTAGTTTAATGTAATTATTGTACATGTTACAAATGCTAAGCTCTATGAGGTTAATAAAGAAGTTCTAATGGTGTGGTCTGGAGAGCTGTCTGTCAGATCTGTATCTACTATTTAGCTAGCTGGCTCACGGTCTTCAGACTTAAACCAGTGCTCTGCCTTAATTGCTATCTTTGGATTTAGCAATAGACAAGGTTAGTGTCTGTGACCGTATTTCAGATCTATGACCTTTGGGAAAGGTTGTCATTGGGAAATAGCTTCAGCTTGAGACCCTGCTTCTGTCTCCCCCAAAGCCTCCATCTTGAAGTCTGGCCTCCAAAGCTGAAACTTCCCTCTACAAGCACATGCATGTGAGCCAGATCTTTGAAAGAAATCTCTCTCTCGGCCTCCCTATCTCTCTCTTTCTCTCTGTGTCTAGCTTCATTGGTTTTGCTTCTTTAGACAGCTCAGCCTAAGGCAGGAAATAAAAGAGATTTTCCTCCCCTCTTTCTTCCTGTTGGAAGGAAGACCAAGAACGTGTGTACATTAGTATAAGTTTCCCAGAAACAAGGAGAGAATTGAAAAGTTTCAGTCTCCAAAGTATAGACCCTGAAGACATAGAGCTAAAGTTATTTGCCTAAAAGTGCTGCTTGTGATTGAAAAGAAACTACCTAAAGTCAGGATGCTGGATTGTTCCCCGGCTCCAGGAGAGTTTGGGCCACTAGAACGTAGAAACTTAAACAGGACTAGCTGCCTGCAGGCCAGGAGAAACCGACACTCCACAGTCAGAAGCCTCAGGCAAGAGACTCACAGCTCAAGATTGATACAAGAAATAGCAAAGTTGTGTGTTTCCAATGGTACATGAGCCAGTAAAGGGTGCTTGCTATGGTCTCCCCTCAATTTTTCTGAACTATTTAAGTCATAGAATTCATGAATCACTCTGAAGGGAGCAAAAAAGGGGATTTCCCTCCAGCATTGTGTGGTTACGTAAAGCCACTCAAATTATGTTAAAATTCACCTTACATTTAATGAATAGTTAATAGTGTGATTGGCACTTACATATATTTTCTCATTTAATCCTTACAACACCCCTATTATCATATAGATCAGGTCACAAACCTGGAAAGTGTTTGCACTTCAAATCTCCATTTGAAGTGCAAATCTTAAAAGAATCAATCTCCATTTAAAGCTGAAATCTGAACCATCCCATGATACTATGTGTCCCCATCAAAAATCTGATTTTAAACTTGAACCAAATTTAGCAGGTTAGTCCCTTGCTGCTGGGATAGGGTGGCAGGGAGGAGTTTTAAGTTCAAGGACCAGGTTAGGTTCTGCAGAGGGAACCACCTTCAAACATGAGGCACTACTGGATGAAAGAGATCTTTCAAATAGAGGTATTAATATTTTAGAATTGAATTCCCTTCTTTTAAAAATGCTGGATTTAAAAATTAATAGAAACATTCAGTTTGGTGGAGTATTAGCTGGGAGCTGACTTCTCAACACATCACATACTCTGGTGTGGTATGGACTTAGTCTTAACCATTCATCCTCAGACACCAGATTGTTCTACCCAAGTCATGGGCGAGTCACTTTATTGTGACAGTCAGGACTCTTGTAGGCCCCAAAAGGGAACAGATCAGTACGTTCAAAGAAGTTGGAGATATTTACGACATGAATCTGCAATTAATAGCAAATTTATTTTTTTTCTTCTAAAAAGTCACATCTTTCATACATGCAATACTAATTATGCTGTTTAGTTTTGTTTTTCTAAGGAGAATGACAAGAAAAATGTATAACCAAGGAACTGGTTGACAGAAGTGAAGAAATATGAGACAACTAAAACAGAACAAAAAATAATGAGAAAAATGATTAAAAGAACTGAGTTTCTGTGGCTTGCTCAACTGGTAATGAGCCTGAACTAAATGCAAAAGTCGCATATATTTATGGAAACTGCGGGAAAGGTGGGGGACACTGTTTGCTTCCAATCTCTAAATGGAATTTGTTTTCAAACTGGGTGGATAATATGAAAGCAGAATGGGAAAGGGGTCCTAGAATTGCCACTGTAGGGGGTCAACAAGAGAGATGTCTGACCCTTCATACACAATTCAGCACATTCTTTTTCTTGCTTTGGGATTCCACTGTACCTGGACCTACCTGGAAATTTACTTATTGCTTCCAATCCGTACCTAGACCTATCTGTCCATACCCACTTGTTTATTGCCTCATCACATCTTTAAGCCTGCTTCATAAGAGCTTTGTAGGTTTTAGGGTCCTGTCCTCCTTTCCTCCTTTCCTGAATACAAATATTCCTTGTTCCCTAAGAAATCAATCAATTAATCAAAAAAGAATCTATTTTAATCCTCTCAGGCTTTCTTTTTTAATTTAATTTTTTTTTTCAGTAACAACCTCCCACCCTCTTCCTCTTTCTCTCCTCTCTAATTATTTTATACACAAAAGATATTCAAGATTGTCAGTGGCTTGCAAATTCTTCCTCAAAATTCCCTTGTAATACCTGACTTTAGGTTAGTAACTACTCATTTATAAGTATACATTCCATAGCTGTCTCTTCTTCTCCACCACCCCCGTCAGCAGACAAATGGTTAAAGAGACTATGGTACATTCACAAAATGGAGTGTTATGTAAGAATAAAGTCCCTTCTTCTCTACTTTCTAAGCCAAGAATTGTAAATCCTGATTTATCTGAGACAGATTTGGCTTATCCCAGTGAATTTTATGGTTGGGAGATCGTTCAACTCAATTTCTTGGTTTGGATAATAAGTTACATGTCCATCAAGCTAGAATATTGTCCCTTTTAAAGAGATGACTTGAAGGGCAATTGAGCAGAGAGAATTCAGTTCAGTGAGGCATGAGAACTAGGAACTGCCTAGGAGCTGCCTAACAGTACACCTTGGACATGGCCATTAGATGCCATCAAGTTGGCTTTCATTCATGGCTACTTTACACACAGCAGAATGCAACATTGCCTACTCCTATGCCATCTCCATAATTATTGATATATTTTAGTCCATTGCTGTAGCAATTGTTATATCAGTTTATCTCATTGAGGATTTCCCCTCTTTTCATTGACTCTTTGCTTTTCTGAACATAATATCATTTTCTAGTGACTGGTTTTTCTTGATGACATGTTCAAAGTAAGGAAGAAAAAGTCCCACCATCTTCACAGCTAAGGAGGATTCATGTTGTATTTCTCTAAGCCTCATTTGTTTACTCTTCTAGTAGTTCTCAAAGTTCTATGCCAGCCCAATAAGTAGAAATAGTCAAATTTATTTCTGTCTTCCGTTTTGATAGTCCAGGCTTTGCATGCGTATATGTGATGATTAGTTGTACTTTACTTTTTAAATCCAGTCATCAATTATTATTAATGTAACTGGATTGCATGTTTCATCAACGTGAGACTCTAGAAGTTGGAAGACAGCATCAATTTCTTCATCTTTGGTTTTAGGGCTTGGTGCATGTATTTAAATAATAGTCATATGAGCAAATCTTTTTTGTGTGCATACAGACAGGAATCTACCACCGGCAGTATTGTACTTCAGGACAGATCTTGCAATGTTCTTTTTGATGATGTATGCACCTTCATACAACTTCAATTTGTCATTCCTACCATAGTAGGATATGATTGTCTGATTCAAAGTGGCCAAAATCATTCTACTTCAGTTTATTATTGCCTATAATATCGATGTTTATTTCTTATTTGACAATATTCTATTTTCTTACATTCTGTATTCTAACCACTAGTGGGTGTTTATGCCTATTTCTCTTATTTTTAAGTCTTGTCACATGAGTTAAATAAATGAAAGTCTTTCACTGGGTAGAAGTTTTACTCCATCTTTGTCATTAAGGTAGACTCTAATTTAAGTAAGCAGTTCTTCCCCAGCCTTATTCTCTCCACAGAAGGGGCTCATCTTTTGACATGATATTAAACAATGTTCTGCTGCTATTTGACAGAGTTTTTGAGGATACATTATGTCAGATATGGATGGTTAGACTTGCTTCTCAGTCAGAAAACTTCAAAGATATCTGTTCATCCTAACGGGCTCTGCTAGGTAACTGGTGACAGAGCTTTAAAATCACAACCACACAAGGCACCACAGTATGGAAAACTGATGAATGAATAGTAATATCTGTGACTGGAATAAAAAATAGGAAACAAAAGAGGACTGGTAGTTGGAAAATATTGCTAGGTGACAGAAAGTAGGCTAGAGATGCTATAATGGAATTTTTGCATAATGAGTTATTAATTTTAAAGACCTTTTAAAACAAACACTAATCATGACTTTATACAAGGATTGTGCCTAATGAAATGCACAGGAATAAAAATCTGTGGAATCAAATCTGTGGAAAGAGAAACTGCAAAGTCTCAATATCATTAGTCAGAAGACTAAGGGCTGAGTGTGGAATATATCATTAATTGCTTATATGAAAATTTAAACAGAAATGGTGGAAAATGGAAAGAAGTATACAAGAGCCAAAATATGACCTTGAGTTTCTTTTACCTGAATTTGACAATAATCTCAAGAATATATTTGTTATATGGAATACCAATGATCAAAGACCAGACAAGTTGTGAAATGGCATCAAGGACACTGTCCATGAAGAAAGCAAAATGTCATTAAACAGACAGTAAATGAAGAGCAAAGTGAGTGTCAGAATATACTCTGAAACTTGTTCTTGAATGTATAGAAGCGAAAGGAGAAAGAAGATATTACGACATAGAAGAGCTGAACAGATGATTTCAAAAGACAGCTCAAAAAGACAAAGTATTATAATGAAATGTACAAATACTCAGAGTTAGAAAACAAAAGGTAAATATACACTCAACATTTATCAAACGGAAATAATTGAAGGAAACATGCAAGCCTTGAGTGCTAAACTGAAGGATTCTATGATTGAATAACAGAGGGAATATCACAAGAAGATGGGTGCAACACTGTCATTATACCAAAAAAGAATTACTTGATGAAAAAGAAGTAGTATATGATCAAGAACCAATGGTACTGAAGCTTCAAAGAAGTCCAAAGTTCATTGAAGGCAATGGCAGAAAAAGAAGGCTCTATAAATTGATGTTTCAGCAAACAGACGAAGTGTTTCAGCAAACAGACGAAGGCCTAGTCAACTTAATACCAGTGCATTGGGTTGAGTTTGAGGTGGTTGTTGGTATGTGGTATCAAGTCATCTGCGACTCATAGTGACCCTGTGTACAATATCTCTGAAGCCTGCCCTGTCCTGAGACAGTATCATTGACTCTGGTGCATCTACTCCCATTGCCCTAGTTACTGTATCAATCCATCTCATCTGGGGACTTCTCTCCTGGACTGTCCCTCCACCTGTCTGAGCATGATGCCTTTTCCAAGGATCAGTCTTCATGGCCACATGTCTAAAGTATGTGAGACGAAGCTTCAAAAAGCCTACCCTCCAAGGAGAAACCTGGTTTCTCCAAGACAGACCTACTTCTTTTCTCGGCAGCCCATGTATGTTCAAGACTATTCTGCAGCAAGCACCATGACTCAAAGGCATCAATTCTTCTTTTGTAGGAGTCATTAAAACTGGATTACACTATTAGTATTTCCTAGTCCTAAATTAAAGTGTTCTAATAAAATCTGTATCAAGATTCAATTGTTTACCAAGTGTGTTCATAGAGATTTTTGCATTAGATTCCATTTGCTTAATCATTCAAAAGGCAAAGTTACCACTTTGTGGACTAAGGCATGCCTAGCCAAAATCATGGTCTTTTCAATTATTTCATATGCATGTGAAAGCTAGACAACGATTAAGGAATACTGAAGAATTCTGACCTTTGAATTATGTTGATGGAAAATATTGAATATATGTGTATTAGTCGCAGGCGACTCAAACAATAACATTCTGTGACAAGTTTGGCAGCAGGAGTGGCATCTACTTCCTAAACAACATGCCTCTAGAAACTACGAACTTTGATAAATGCCAATGGTTGTAGAGGGGCTTCAGGCCTTTTGTTTGTAGGGTTGCTATGAGTCATTCTCAACTCAAAGGCAATCAACAACAACAGTAGATTAAACACATTTTTCTTGCAAGAAGTATAGCCAGAATGCTCACAGAAGGGAAGATGAAGAGATTTTGTCTTGTATATTTTGAATATGTTATCAAGAAGATTCAGTCCTTGCAGAAGACTGTCATGCTTGGTAAAGTAAAAGTCTGCTAAAAGGACAATTCGTGAGAAGAGTGCGACGAACATGGGTGTACATATCTCCATGTGTGTCTCCGTTCTGATTTCCTTGGAGTATAGTAATAGCTGTGGAATAGCTGAGTCTTGGCGGATTTCTACATTCAGCTTTTTTGAGGAAAGGTCGAACTCCCTTCCAGAGTGTTTGTACCATTTTGCAATCCCCCAGCAGTGCATGTTGTTATGTGCTGTCTAGACAACTATGACTGATAAACACCCTGTGTACAATAGCAATTACTGTTGTTTGTCTGTTGGTTTTGTTATTGGGTTATCCGTCTTTTTCACAACCCAGGTGTTCATCAACAAATGAATAGATGGAGAAATTGTACATTCACACAATGGAATTCTATGCAGCACTGAAGAACAATGATTTCATAAAACACTATATAATGGAAGAGTCTAGAGAGCACTATGCTGAGTCATAGAACTCCATCTCATGAGGACAAACATTGGATAAGACCATTACTGTAAAAATAGAAGGATAACTGAGGAAGAAATGTATAAATGGTTAAAAAGAGAAGGGGAAAGGTGGAAGAATGTGTGTAAATAAATAAGAAAAATTCAATGGGGACTTGAAAATACGGAGTGATAATAGGAGTACATCAATAGTAATTAATTATATAAAATACAACTCATGTGAATAATTGTATAAAACACATTTACAAATATGAAAGTCAATGTAAATGAAAGACTGTATAAAACACAAGGTATGTGCATGAAACACAATGTATGCACGTAATTGTATGCAATCCAATTAAAAACATGAGAAGAAGGAAGCCCCTTAAAGATAATGGTTGGCATAGTGGCTACAACAATGAGATCAAACATAACAATGATTTTAAAGACAGATCTGGGCAGTGTTTTGCTCTGTTGTGTATGGGGCTGCTTTTTTTAAAAACCAAATCACAGACACCTGAAGCAATCATTCAACAACTTGTAGAGACCAACTGCCCTGAATTCCTCCTACTTTAAACATGTTCTTAATTACCTTGTGAACTGTACTATTCATGTGACTCAGCATGTGTCCTCTAGCACAACAAGCTTCCAAGAGATGAACTCGGAGACAGAAATGGAGCTGGAGAGAGAATGATTGAATTTTGCACAATCAATGACTTATTCATCACAATTACATTTTTTAAGAGACATAAACACAGATTATACACATGGATTTCACCTGATGGTATGCATAGGCATCAGATCGATTACATCTGCGGAAGGAACCTCTGGAGAAGCTCAGTATGAGCTGTGAAAATTAGGCCAGGAACTGATTGTGGAACAGACCACCAACTACTCATATGCAAATTCAAACTGAAGCTGAGGAAAATGAAACTGAATCCACGGGAACCAAAATATAACTTTGAGTCTATCCCACCTGAATTTCAGAACCATCTCAAGAACAGGTTTGAGGCCCCCTTGAACACCAGTGAAGACCAGATGAGTTGTGGGAGGATATCAAGTGTATCATCCAAGAAGAGTGCAAACATTTTTTACAAAGACAGAAGAGGAAGAAAAGACCAAAATGGATGCCAGAAGAAACTCTGAATATTTCACCGGAGTGCAGAGAAGCCAAAGCATGAAGAAGAATTCAAGATACTAAAGAGCTGAACAGAAGATTTCAAAAGGTAGCACGGGATGACAAAGTAAAATATTCCAATGATGTGCAAGAAGCTAGAGTAAGAAAACCAAAAGGGTCAAACTTGCTCAGCATTTCTTAAGCTCAAGGAACTGAAGAACAAATTCAAACCTCGAATTGCTATAATCAAGGATGCTTAAGGCAGAGTATGAAAGGATCCAGGAGGTATCAACAGAAGATGGAAAGAATATACTGAGTCACTGTATCAAAAGGAATTGGCAGACACAGAAAAATTTAGTGAAACAACATATAAGCAAGAGCCTATGTTGATGAAGGAAGAAGTTCAAGGTGCTTTGAAGGAAATAGCAAAAAATAAGGCCCCAGGAATAGATGATATACCAATTGACATATTTCAGCTAACAGATGCTGCCCTGGATGTGCTTACCAAGTGTGCCAAGAAATCTGGAGAACAACTACTTGGCCAACTGACAGGAAGAGATCTATATTTGTTCCCATTCCAAAGAAGGGGACCCAACAGAGTGTGGAAACTACAGAACGATATCATTGATTTCACATGCAAGCAAGATTCTACTGAAGATTATCCAAAAATGACTCGAACAGCACATTAGCAGAGAACTGCCAGAAGTCCAGGCTGGGTTTAGAAGGGGTCGTGGCACTAGGGATATTGTAGCTGATGTTAGATGGATCTTAGCTGAAAGCAGGGAATACCAAAGGAATGTCTGTCTGTGTTTCATTGATTATGCAAAGGC
>NW_006399825.1:10582042-10605673 GCF_000299155.1 Elephantulus edwardii | reverse complement strand
AGGAAATAGCAAAAAATAAGGCCCCAGGAATAGATGATATACCAATTGACATATTTCAGCTAACAGATGCTGCCCTGGATGTGCTCACCAAGTTATGTTAAGAAATCTGGAGAAGAACCACTTGGCCAACTGACTGGAAGAGATCTATATCTGTTCCCATCCCAAAGAAGGGTGGCCCAACAGAATGTGGAAATTGTAGAACAATATTGTTGATTTCACATGCAAGCAGGATTCTGCTGAAGATTATCCAAAAATGACTGGAACAGCATATCAGCAGAGAACTGCCAGAAGTCCAGGCCGTGTTTAGAAGGGGTCGTGGTACTAGGGATATTGTAGATAATGTTAGATGGATCTTGACTGAAAGCAGGGAGTACCAGAGGAATGTCTATCTGTGCTTCATTGATTATGCAAAGGCATTTGACTGTGTGGATCATAACAAACTGTGGCTGACTCTGAGAAGAATGCGAATCCCAGAACACTTGATCGTGCTAATGCAAAACTTATACCTGAACCAAGAGGCAGTCATTGGAACAAAGCAAGGGAACACTGCATGGTTCAAAATTGGGAAGGGCATACGCCAGGGATGTATCCTGTCTTCATACCTTTTCAACCTGTATGCAGAACAGATCATCCAAGAGGCTGGGATCTATGAGGACTGGTGGATCATATATCAACAATCTGCGTTATGCAGATGACACAACCCTCCTTGCTGAAACTGAGGAGGACCTGAAGCACTTGCTGCAGATGGTCAAGGACTGCAGCCTTCAATATGGATTGAGGCTCAATGTCAAGAAGACAAATATTCTCACCACTGGACCAATTGGCAGCATCAGGATGGATGGTGAAGAGATTGCGATTGTTCACAGCTTTAGTTTGCTTGGCTCCATAGTCAACATACTTGGTACCAGCAGCCAGCAAATTAAAAGATGTATTTTGATGGGAAAGTCTGCTGTAGGGACCTCTCTGAAGTACTGGAGAGCAACGGTTGTCTCTGGAGACTAAGGTGCGTCTGGTACAGGCCATGGTCTTTGCAATCACTTGTTATGTCTCAGAGAGGAGGACAGTGACCAGGGAGGATAGGAGAATTGATTCTTTTGAGCTTTGATGTTAGAGTGTTGAGTGTACCATAAACCGCTAAGAAAACAAGCAGATTCATCTTGGAGAGGGTTAAACCAGGCTGTTGCTTGGAGGCAAGGATTCTGAGGCTTCTTCTGACATACGTTGGTCATGTTGTAAGGAAAGACCAGTCCTTAGCGAAGGACATCATGCTTCGGAGAGTGGAGGACAGGTGCAGGAGGGGAAGGTCCTCTGGGAGGTGGATTGATTCGGTGACTGGGGCAATCAGGATGAGTGTGTCAGAGACAATGAGATTGGCATAGGACAGAGCCGAGTTTAGAGCTGTTGTACATAGGGTCGCTATGAGTCACAAGCTACTCAATGGCACATAACAACAACAACAACATGTTTCTCGAAGAATTCTTAAAGCTCCCAACTTCAGTGTTGACTCTTTCAATGGTAGCTCCATAAGAAGAAAATCTTACATCAGTATTCTGATAGCCAGATGACTACATTAAAGATAAAAATACTTGCAACTCAATTATACCATTAATGTTTTAGACTCGACCTTTTGGGAATCTAAGAGTGCAGAAGATACTAGGAAAGATGAAAGAAGATGGTGTTGTTTTTGTTTTTTTTTTTTTAAAGCAAGGACAAAATACGATTACACATTGAACACATTTCAAAATGGAAATTTTCTTAGATAAGTGAAATGCATGAATACTTCCAATTAACTAAAGGAAGAAAATATAAGAAAAAGAGTCAACCCCATGTCTTAAGGTCATGTGGTCAAATGAGTAGAAATTAATTTTATTTTCTTGATTTTTAACTTGTGTAATTCTTTTAATCTTATGCAGGCAGTCTGAATATGGAAGCATTATCTACCTGGTAAATAAGTAACCAATGATATTTAGGACACTATAGCCTTATTCTGTCACGAATATCTTCATGTCTTATCTGATCTCCTTTGAAATCTTGTCTTGACTTGTTTCCCAAGAATCTTATGAAGAAGGCCAAAAAGAAAAAAGAAAGAGAAAAAAATAAGAGCCACAGTTAAGCTCATTGTCTCCACCTAGCCTTGCCTAGACTTACAGCATGATGCCTGGATATCTAAAGTTGCTGCAGCATTATTCATTTCTCACATAGAAGCCAGGAGAGGGAGGATTAGCCTCAACAATGTGCCCTGTTATTTACCCAGGAGCAAAGTTCTCATCCAGCACAATGCATGTGCACGTTCAGCTCATTGCTTGTCTGTGCACATCCTCTCATGCAGAGAGAACTTTCCTGACCCACAGTGACAGCCCTGTGCACTCTGACTCTATTCCTGCCAAGGTCAGGGTGAAGGCTGCTGCATTTCATCTCATCTGCTGCTGACCCTTTATTGCAGTGTTCTGGACAATGGACTTGAATTTACTTGCAGACTTTACACAGACAATTTACCCTATTTTAAAAGGAATTTTCGTTACTAAATAGGAATTTTCATTGAACTTCAGCAGGCCACAAATATATTCAGACAACATGACAAGATGGCAAGGACTTCACTGATAAATACTAGAAAATAAAGGCAAATGGGGTGGAAATGAAGTAAGGCCCAAGTGGTGGTATACAACCAGTCCCTTTTTTTAGTGTTCAAGTCCACGTTTCTGAGCATAGATAGGAATGTGGAAGAATAGGTTTTAGTTTTATAAATGAAGAAAAGGTTATTCCATTTAGAAAATGTAAAATTTATAATTCTTTACTTTGTATAGTTATTGCTTTCCTCTATCCCTTGTGCAATCTAGGGTTGGATGAATATGGAGATGGGAACTACTGATTCACAGGAGGTCAGTTTTGCTATCTTTTCTACAGACTACCTACGTTTTTGAACCCTGCATTAATTCTAGCAACAGAATTTGACATAAAGTCATATGCACTTTAAATATAATCCTTCATATACGAGTAGATGAAGTACGAGCTAAGAAGAAAACTCCAGTGGGGGAAGTTCACTAACATCTTTTCTATTGGGAATGGTGTCCAAATCAGTCCTCTTATTCTATGTGTATTTCTTTCTTATTGCTCCTATAAAAAATTAGCACAAATTGTATATTTTTATGTGTATTTTTCACAGTTTGTAATGACTTAAAACAATACCAATTTATTATCTTACCATCCAGAAGTCAAAAGTTCAAAAATAGACATCACTAGACTGCAAACGTTGGAAAATCCATATTCCTTCTGGTTGTTTTAGAAGAAAATCCATTTCCTTTCCTTTTCCGAGTTTCTGATGTTGCCTGTAATCCCCAGCTCGTGATTTCCTTCTGACTAATAATCATTCTGACCTCTGCTTCCCTTGTCACACTTCTTTCTCTGACTCTTCTGTTCTTTTCTCATTCTTTTACATATACTTGTGATTCCTTTGGGCTCACCCACATAATCCCAGATAATCTTCCAATTACTTTAATTATAATTATTCCAAGATCTTTAATTATGTCTATAAAATTTCTTATGTCGTATGTACTGATCTACATTTTCAGTAATTTCCTCATGGATTCACAATCAACTCCTTTGGTACCAGAAATCAGGAGATCAGGAGACACATTGTGTTGGATAAGTCAAATGTCAGCAATGTCTCCATTACTAAGGAGCAATAATGTCAGTTTGAAGAGTAAGGTGTACTTGATTCAGTCTATGGTCTTTTCAGTCACTTGCTATGAGTCTGGGGGCTACACAATAAGGATGACAGAGGAATTGATGTCTTTTAGTTGTGGTATTGGAGAAGAGCACTGAACATCCTGTGGATTAAAACCAAACCCACACCCACCAAAGCAACCCCCAAAACAAACAGATATGTCTTGGGAAAAGTGTAGCCAGAGTGCTTCTTAGAATCAAGGTTGTTGAAGCTTTGTCTTACATACTTTGGACATGTTGTTTGGAGAGGCTATTCCTTGGAGAGGGACATCATACTTGGAAAGGCAGAGGTTCAGCAAAAGAGAGGAAACCCCTCAGTGAGATCAAGTGACACTGTGACTGCAGCAATGGGCTCAAGTGGTTCATGGGTGGTGAGGATGGCACAAGATATATATATGTAAAAATTGGATTATATTGTGTACCATCAAATCAGAACCAACTCATAGTTGATTCTCTAGTGGGTTTTTAGAGGTTATAAATGACATGGGAGGAGATGGCCCATCTTTCTCCCAAGGATTATTTGGTGGATTTGAACCATATTCCTTTGGGTTGACAGTGCCACTCCTTACCACTAAGCCATCAGAAGGAAAGATAAATTGGGGGGAAAATATTTAAATAAATAACATTAGGGGAGAAAAGTAATATTGAATAAAATATGTCAATAAATCAAACATTTCCCAATATATGAAATGTAGACAAAGCAGCCCAAAGGGACATTTATAGCATTTAATTCCTCTATTAGAAAAACATTACTTCAGAGTGCATCCTAAAACATAGAAAAAGGAGAGCAAATTAAAGTAAAAATCCAAATTAAATCTGGAGAAGAAATGTATTGTTCTTATGTGTTGTTGAGTCACTTGTGACTCATAGTGACCTTATGTACAACAGCCCTAAACCCTGCTTTTCAGTACTCTGGAAAGGTCCCTGAGAGCAGATTTGTTGTTGTTGTTATGTGCCATCAAGTCGTTTGCGACTCATAGTGACCCTATGTACAACAGCCCTAAACCCTGCTCTATCCTGTGCCAATCGCACTGTCTCTGACACTCCCATCCTGATTACCCCAGTCACTGAATCAATCTACCTCATAGAGGGTCTTCCCCTCCTGCGCTGTCCCTCCACCCTCCGAAGCATGATGTCCCTCTTCAAGGATCAGTCCCTCCTTACAACATGTCCAAAGTATGTCAGACGAAGCCTCAGAATCCTTGCCTCCAAGGAGCCACCTGGTTTAACCCTTTTCAGCATGAATCTGTTTGCTTTTTTGGCAGTACATTCAATACTCCTCTCTAGCACCACAGCTCAAAGGTGTCAATTCTCCTTCTATCCTCCCTAGTCATTGTCCAACTCTTTGACGCATAACAAGTAATTGCAAAGACCATGGCCTGTATCAGATGCACCTTTGTCTCCAGAGTGACACCATTGCTCTTCAGTATTTTGGAGAGGTCCCTAGCAGCAGTCTTTCTCATTGCAATACGTTTTTTAATTTCCTGGATGCTGGTGCCAAGAGTGTTGACTGTGGAGCCAAGCAGACTAAATTTAATTAAAAGAAAATAAAAATAAGCAAAACCAATGAAAACAAAATCTATTTTATGACAAGATCAACAGATAAACTTTTACCTACCTAATTATAACAGTATATGTATGCTAGACTTTGTTTAAATTTGAAACTGTTCTTAGAAAAATAGGGCTAAGAGAGCAAAAAGGAATGACTTACACTGGAAGAAAATATTTGCAAATTATTTATCTGATAAGAGATATACAATGAACTTTCAAAATCCAATAATAAGAGAATAAAAACCCCTCAAGTTTATAAAAAAAGGTTAGAGAGAAAAATTTGAACTTTTCATTCCTCAAAGAAGAGAAACAAAAGGGTAGGGGAAAATAAAACTACCTTGAAAATCAGTAGTCTTTGTCATGTGCTAACGAGTCTACCTTGACTCATAGCAACCCTATGAACAACAGCTCTGAACCTTCCTCTATCCTGAGCATCTCTCACTGTTTCGGACACACCTAGCCCCATTGCCATGGTCACTATATCAATTCATCTCATCCAGGATCTTCTACTCTTTTTCTGAGCCTCCACCTTTACAGCTTGACGGCCTTCTCCAAGGACTTGCCTCTCCTGAGAACATGACCAAAGTATGTGAGTCATAGTTTCGAAGTCCTTACCTCTAAGGAACAATCTGGTTTCACCCTCTCCAAGACAGACCTGTTTGTTCTCTTGTCAATTCATGGTAAACTCAATACTATTCCTCAACAACCCAGCTCAAAGACATTCATTCTTCTTCGATTATCTTTATTTTTTTGTCCAGCTCTCAATTGCATGCAAGAAACTGGGAAGAATATGGCCTGGATAAGTCACACCTTCATCTTGAGATTGAAATCATTGCTGTTTGGAACTCTGGAGAGGTCCTTGAGAATAGATTACCGCCCTCCACCACCATCACCATTGCTACTCATCTTTTGATTTCCTGACTGCTGGTGCCAAGGGTAGATCTCAGCAAGATTAAATCATTAACAACTTCAATATTTTCTCCATTTATCATGATGCTGCCTATTGGTCTGGTGGTGAGAATGTTTGTTTCCTTAATGTTGAAGTGCAATCCATATTCAAGGCTATAGTCCTTCATTTTCTGCAGCAAATGCTTCAAGTCCTCCTCAATTTCAGCAAGCAAGGTTGTGTTATCTGCATAATGTTGTTGATGAGTCTTCCTCCAATTTTGATGTCACATTCTTCATAAAATTCCAATCTTCTGAAAGATTGTTCAGCATATAAATTGAAAAGGATACATCCCTGATGTACTCTTTCTTGATTTTGAATCATGCAGTGTTCCCTTGCTCTGCTTTTTTACAATAGCTTCTTGGTCTAGATAAAGGTTTTTCATGAGCACTGTGAAATGATCTGTGATTCCCATTCTTCTCAATATTAGCCCAATCTATTGTGATCCACACAGTCAAATGCCTTTGCAGAAATACAGATTAAAACCACAACTAGATACATGTATATTTCAAACCAAACTTACTGCTGTCTAATTCCTACTCCCTCTATTGTTTTCCAAGGTTTCAAATCTTTGTGGGAGAAGACTGTCCATCTTTCTCTCAAAGAGTGACTGGTGGATCTGAACCACTGACCTTTCCATTGATGCACAGTATGTAACAAATTGCACCACAAGGGTCCTTACACACCTATTAGAATGTCTAAAATAGAAAAGATGATCCTATCAAGTGTTGGTGAGGATGTGGAATAATTGACTCTCATAAATTGACATTGAGAATGTAAAAATCCTAACTACTTTTAAAAATAATTTGACAGTCTCCCATAAAACATAATATACACAAGTCGAAAGATCCAGCCATCCCACTCCTGAATTTACAAAATAAAAAATAAATAAATTTACGGCTTCTGAAAACCCACTGGAGGGTCAGGTATGGGTTCCAACTTGATGGCAAACCACAATATACTAAGATTTGTACACAAATACTCATGACTGCTTTATTTTTGGTATTTCAAAACTTAACTCTACCAAAATAGTCAGGAGTAGGTAAAAAGGTTGTGCTTCATAAGGCGTTCTAGTGTGGGTGTTGATAGCTTAGTGATAAGGAGTTGTGCTGCCAACAGAAAGCTTTGCTATTTGAATCCACCAGCTGTTATGCGGGAGACAGATGGACAGTTTACACCTGTGTGATTTACTGCCTCTGAAAACCTGTTGGAGGATCAGCTATGGGTCGGTTCTTACTCAAAGATACTTAACAATAAGTGGCCAAGTATGTAAGGAGTTGTGCTGCCAATTCAAAGCTAAGTGATTTGAATCCACCAGCTATTCCTCAGGAGAAAGATAGACCATCTTCTCCTGTACGATTTACAACCTTTGAACTTTGAAACATTTCCTAACTGAAAGAAGGCAGCCACAACATATCGCATAAGTGTGTATGTATGTGTGTGTGTGTGTGTGTGTGTGTATATATATATATATCTCCAGCCAAATAGAGAGAGAAAGTGGGCTAGTGTTTCCTTCCATAGAACTGTGAAGGTGAGAGGCAAGAGGCAGATGGGCTGAAAAGTTGGGGTATGACAAGGTTTCTTTCTGGAGTGATAAAATTATTTTAGAACTAGGTTGTGATGATGGTTACAGAACTCTGGATATACTGAAAACCACTGACTTGTTCACTTTAAATGGCTGAGTTTTGTGATGTGTGAATTACATCTCAATAAAGCTGTTTTAAAAAATAAATTGACAGCACAAAGATCAATCAGCAAATTGTCAAGGAAATGAAACATGACAAACATATCATAAATTCCCAGATGACTATTTCATTATATCTTGAAGCTCTACTTTCATCTTTTCAAATGGTAGTACCAGATTCAAAACAGACCTTTAAATCTGTAAATCTGAGTAAGTCAACCATCAGAAGGAGCTTCAAGTTTAGGGTCTGGTTTCCTTCCCAAGGAATTACTGTTCAAATCTCAAAGTAAGTAATATCGTGGTTTCTATAAGCATGGATTTCCTATTGCTGGGTAGAGCCATTTGCAGACTTCAGGTTGAAGTATCATTTTAGTCTCCACTTTGTCTGATTATCCTTCATTTATCCAACATTTATTAAACACCAACTTTCATGGCATAGTCTACAGGGAGTTGCATAGCTAACCCAAAAGTCATTCATCTCTGGTGGTTTGAATCCGCCAGCAGCTCCTTTGGAGGATTGGAGGATTTATAAACTCAGAAACCCAACAGAAGAGTAGTTATAAATCAGTTCCACCTTGATGAAAATGAGTATTTTTGGGATTGGGTTGGGGATTTTCTTTTGTCAGCTTTTATTATGAATAGTTCTCATCTCCAGTCTTACTTAATATACCTTAGTAATACTCTGTATAGTTATGGCAGTGGAGACATCATTCATGTCAGATGAACCTTGACTGAAAGCAAAATACCAAAGGAATGTCTATCTGGGTTTCAGATGAATCACAACCAGTTGTGGCTAACCTTGAGGAGAATGGGAATTTAGTAACACTTGATGGTGCTCATGTGTGGATCACATTGCAAGGTTCAAAATTGAGAAAGGAGTGTGTCAGGGATGCATCCGTCTCCAGACCTTTTCAATCTATATGTAGAACCGATCATTCTGGAGGAGGCTGGGCTTTATGAGGAAGAATGTGGCTTCAGGATTGGAGGAAGACTTATCAACAACATGTGATACACAGATGACACAACTTTGCTTGCTAAAACTGAGGAGGACCTGAAGCGCTTGCTGCAGAAGGTCAAGGACCGTAGTCTTCAACATGGATTGAAGCTCAACATCAAAAAGACAATGATTTCCGCACTGGGCCAATTGGCAGCACTGTGATAGATGGACAAGAGATTGAGATTGTTAACAATTTCAGCTTGCTAAGATCCACAATGAATACTCTTGGCATTAGCAGTCAAGAAATAAAAAGATGTATTGCACTGGGACACTCTGCAGTCAGGGACCTCTCCAGAGTCTTGAGAAATAAAGATGCCAGTTTAGTCACTAAGATGCTCCTGTTTCAGGCCATGGTCTTCACATTTACTTACTATGCATCAGAGAGCTTGACGATGACTAAAGATGACAGAAGAATAGATGCCTTTGAGTGGTGGTGTTGAAGAAGATTCTTGAAGAAACCATGGACTGGCAAGAAAACAATCAGGCGTGTCTTGGAGAGAGTAAAACCAAGTTTCTTTTTGGAGGCTAGGATTTTGAAGCTCCATCTCACATACTTTGGGCATATAGCTAGAAGGGACCATCCTTGGAGAAGGACATCATGCTTAGAAGGATGGAGGGACAGCACAGAAGAGGAAGACCTCAGATGAGACAGATAGAAACAGTAACTAGGGCAATAGGGACAGGTATGGCAGAGTCAGTGAGACTGACTCAGGATACAACAGAGTTCAGAGCTGCTGTAGAAAGGGTGGCTATGAGTTTTAGGTGACTTGAGGACACATAAAAACAACAATACTCTGTAATTATTTTTCTCATTAGCTCAAATAGTTTTAGACTCCCTTTATTAAAACCATTATTTTGCATATTTCTAGAGTGACCATTCCTTATTTCCTAAAATCCCTTAATAGTGAAGTTATCTAGAAATTATCTAGAGATAATTCTCTCAATTTGGTTTAGTTCTTCATTTGTGACTTCTTGTTGATATTTTCCAGTGAAAATGTCTTTTCTATTTTTAAATTAAAATGCATCTTAACTATGAAATAAACAGAAGAAAAAATTCAGGCCTCAGGAACCTGGCTAATCTGTAAGACCTAATATCAAATTTGATTGCTTCCTTTGTGTCGGCTTGTCTGTGGACATGCGCAGCAGCTGGGTTTACAGATCAACAGATGTGATGTGAGAACAATGAAGGGTCAAGACTCAATCATGAGACTCAAAGAAAATAGCTTTGCTCTCCAATAAAAACAGCAACCTGTTTTCAGATGCCCGGCTTCCAGCAAGCCCTGGCGTTCCATTTGGATTGTGAAGTTGCTCTCTGCTTCACACTCTCCCGCTGTTGTGACAGTCTTTGTGTCTGCATCAGCAGCGAAGACCAAAGCAGAGCTCAGAATAAAGGGCACTGAAAGCCACTCTCCTTGCAGTGAGGAGGTGTACACAATTTCATAGTAAGAAGAGATATCTGATCTTTGCAGTCCCCTTTGTTTTTCTCACCAAGTTTTTTTACAGCACATTTTTATCTGTAAATAGAAAAAAAAGTTAAGCATACATTTTCAAAATGTGCTGCATAATACAACTTCATATATTTAGGAAGCTGACAGCTGCCCTCTGAGGTATACCCTGACAGTCTAAAATCCAAGAATCAATCATTGAGATATAGTGATGTTATACTATTGCTCCCAGTATGTATTGTGGCACCCAGGAACCACTTATTTGAGATATGCCATCGTAACTCTGATAGATTAAAGCACGACATCCAGGAAACAATTGTGTGGGGGGGGACACACTCTCATAGATCTGCCATGTCCCAGCCCAGAATCCAGCAGCCAACCAGGCAAGTCTGTGCTGAACTGGAGCTTCCAGAAACCTGCAAAGCAGCATGATGACAGTTCTGTTCTTCAAGAGCCCATTATGAGCTAATTAGCATACATGAATTGCAGATTTGAAGCATTAAAGTGATGTACAAATCATTAATTTTTTGTCAAATCCATGTCATCCTTGTGTATGCCTTTCTATTTTAATGTTGCATGACAGTGAAAAGAGGTACAATCCTCTGTATATAAAGAGGAGAGATTTGGTGTAGCTGATATAATGAGATCTATTTAAACACTATGTATTTTCCAGCTTTGAATATATCTGCTCTAAGGAAAAAAAATGCTTGTCCCATTAGGGTTAATTGTGAAAAAGATGTTAATATATTCAAAACCCTGGGGGTAGTTCTACATGTTGTTTGGATAAACCCAGGGCAATAAGACTAGCTTCACACTTGAGCTTTCGTTCTTTCTTTTTTATTTGGTCCCTGTTTTAATTAATAAAGAGAGCTGTGAGGTCTTTCTTACTGACTGTGGAAGGTCTGTTTAGAATGGGAACTGAGTATTTTCGTGCATGTCAGTTCCCTTGCAGCAGATCCATTTCTGTTAACCCAATGCCAAACTCGGCTTATAAAGATATAATGCTGCGCAGTAAGAGGGGAAACTGCAGTCAAGCCAACTTTCCTGCTGGAAAAGGCTTCTAAATATTAATTTGCCATTTTCTGTATTGTCTCCATGTATTTAATTACTAACGCTATTTGTGCTTAAACAAATGTTTGGCATTTCATTTGAATTTCTTATTTCATATTACAATGGAGTCACAATGTTTAATTTGTTAGTACTGTAATGGTTTCCATGGTAACAAACTCTAATGTTATATATAAATATGTATGTGGTATGTATATAAGTGTATTATAAATATACACTATAGATGATAATGACTTCACTCTAAGAGCATATCTCCGAAAGCTCAAAGTTCTCAAGAAAAACCCAAATTAAAAATGCAGGTATATTTTGTGAGTCTGAAGAGATGGTCACAACTCAGTTCTCCTTTTCACAGTAAAGAGATGATGTTTTCGAGAAAGATGAGCAGTGTGTCTACTTTCTTCTAGTAAGTTCTGTTTGCCTGGGAACAAAATCATTAGACCTTCTCTCCATATTGAATGTACTGCTTCAATTATTTTTTTATACTGGTTTATTTACAAAGTTTGTATACATTGTTTTCCACATCAGATTTTTCTCATTTCCTTTACACACTCATCAAATTGTGCAACCCTATAATAACCCCTCCCCTATCCTCACTCCTCTGCTTCCTTGTCCTTGGAATCCGCATACACATCCTACAACAATGGTTTTATACAGCATTTGTCCTTATGAAACTGAGTTTGTTCATTTAGCATAATGCTTTCCAGTCTCTCCCAAGTTAGGTAGTGATTTACAAAATCATTGCTCCTGTGTGCTGCATAGTATTCCACAGTAAGAATATACAATAATTTCTCAATCGATTGAATTGTGGTTGGACATTTGGGCTGTTTCCATGTTCTTGTGATAGTGAATAATACATATTATACACCAAGGATCTCTTCACTTTGGTCCACCTTCTGACTAAAAATCATGATTCCTATGTAGCTCATCAGGTGAAATCCACATATAAAGTCGTCTTTTGTGTCTTTTGGGAAAAGTATTTGCAGTGAATAAATCATTGCAAATTACAAAATTCAATCATTATATTTCCAGCTTCATTTCTACCACCAAGCCATATTTTCCAACTACTATTCTTCTTCATTGTCTCCTACTTTTGCATTCCAGTCACCAATTATCATTAATGCAACCTGATTGAATGTTTGCTCTTTTTCAGACTTCAAAATTTGTAAAAATTCTCAATTTCTCCCTCTATGGCTCTAGATATAGGAACATGTATTTGAATAATAGTTATGTTAATGTGTCTTCCGTATATGTGTATAGATATTATCCTATCACTTACAACATCATGCTAGAACTCAAAATGGAATTTTTACTATGAATGCAATACCATTATTCCTCTGTTTTTATTCCTTGCATATTACACCAAATGATTATCTGATTCAAAGTGGCCATATCTGGTCCATCGCATCTCACTAATGCCTAGTATGTTGATATTCATGTGTTCCATTTCATTTTAACAATTTCTAGTTTTCCAACATTCAAGCTATGTACATTCCATGTGCCAATTGTTAAATGATGTTTGTTATTCATATTACTCATTTAAACTGACTCCCAATCTGGGTTCTACCACTACACTGCTATAACTACCCTCTTTGTTTAGTATTCATAGGATTTTCAGAAGCCTTTTATTTAGTAAGTAGATGGTCCATCCTGCTTCCTAGTCTATCTTAACCAGGGAACTTCACCAAAAACTGTCCATAATGGGAAACCCTTTTGGAATTTGACACACCAGTGACAAAGATTTCAGCATCACAGAAACATCAAGTAATGTCAGTACAGCAAACTGACAGACAAGTGCTCCAGCACTTAGAACAACATTCTCTCCAAATACAATCAATACCTGTTTTCCTACACAAGAGGCTTCCCACCCAAGGTGATTGTAACAAAGATAAAATAAAGTTAATCAGCTTACACTTGATTGCTAACACAGTTAGAAATACCCAGTTTACCTCCAACTTCCAGGTAAATCACAAACACCCACCAGGATCCAACTATGTCAAGCTAAAGGCTCACTCACAGGTAAGACCACACTGACTTTTAAATACAAAGACCGACCCACCAGATCCTGTTTGCCTACACAAGAGGCTTCTCACCCAAGCTGATTGTAAACTAGATGAGTTTCAGTTAATCAGCTTAAAATTGATAGCTAACACAATTAGCAATGTCCAATTTACCCTCAGCTTTCAAGTAAATCACAAACACCTACCCAAAAAAAAAAAAAAAACCACCTACCCACAAGGATCAAACTATGCAAAGCTAAAGGCTCCCTCACCGGTATGACCAGACTGACGTCAGGCTTGGATGGAGACTCATCAATAACCTGTGATATCTAGATGACACAACCTTGCTTGCTGAAAGTGAGGAGGACTTGGAGCACTTGTTGCAGAAGATCAAGGAATGCAGCCTTCAATGTGACTTGTGTCTCAATATCAAGAAAACAAAGATTTTTACCACTGGACCAATAGGCAGTGTCATGAAGGATGGAGAAGAGATTGAAACTGTCAATAGCTTCATCTTGCTTCGACAATTAACACCCTTCGTATGAGCAGTCAGGAAATAAGTAGATATACAACGTTGGAAAAATCTGCAGTTAGGAAACTTTCCAAATTATTGAGGAGTAGTGATGCCAGTTTGAGGTCTAAGGAGTGTCTGATTCGGGCCATAGTCTTTCCAATTACTAGCTATATATCTGAGACCTGGACAATGAATGAGGACAGAAAGAAAGTTGACACCTTTCAGCTATGGTGTTGGAGAAGAGCACTGAACATCCCATTGACAACCAAAAGAATTAATAGATATGTCTTGGAAATGGTGCAGCTGGAGTGCTCTTTGGAGGCAAGAATGAGGAGGCTTTGCCTCATATACTTTGGACTTGTTGCCAGGAAGTACTATTCCTTGGAGGTGGCCATGATGTTGGGAAGTGTGGAGAGTTGGTGAAGGAGAGGAAGACCCTCAATTGGTTGGATTGACACAGTGACTGCTGTAATGGGCTCTTGTGTGTCAGGAAGTGTGAGGATGGCTCAGGTCAGAACAGGGTAAGATCTTTTGTTCATAAGGTCGCTATCAGTTGTGCTCAACTTGACAGTCTAACAACAACTGACTAGAAAAACAAAAAATAAGTTCATTGCCATTGAGTCAGACCCATCTCAAAACTATAAAGCTATAAAATGGAAGCTATAAAATGCATAAGAGGAGATTGCCTATCTTTTCCCTCGTTCCCAAATCTCTGATGGATTTGAACTTCCAGAAATATGCCATCTTACCCACCAACCATTTAAATGTATAAAAATCTAGATAAAATTACCAAATCCAAACTCTAAGAAGAGGTATTTTTTAAAAGGCAAGAAGACTAAGCGAGATGTCAAGAAAGGGATAAGATGGGATAAGTTGAGATGACTTGGTCTATTTGCACTGGTTTACCATCAGAGGAGTGATTATATTACATCAAAAGAAATGGTCATTGCTAAATCAGAGAATCATATGTACAAGGGTCAACGTACAGCTCTAACCATCACATACCCCTTCTTTCCTCTAGCCTTTCCTGTGGATAACTACTGCTCTGCGTCACGTAAGATTTTTTATTCTGAGGAGCATTTCCCTTCTGTCAGTAGTCACTTTGTAGGTCTATTGTTTGGCTGAAACTTGAGGCACAGAAGCAAATTTTGTTCTATATTTGAAGAGTAACTGTGGTATAGTAAAGAAAGTTATATGGCCCTTTAAGCCATAGCTTTCCATTTCGTGCTTAAGACCTCATACTGGAGTGAGCTATTTGTTGTGTTAATGAAGTAGGGAGCTCTAGTGGCCTAGGATGCCCAGAATTATAAAAATTGAGAATTTCTCTGCCAACCCAAAGGCAGCACCTATCTGGTGGTTCAAATCCTACAGCTATTGTACAGAAGAAAGATGGACAATCCTCTCCAGTTTGGTTTATAGTCTTCGAAGGTGTATAAGCTATGTTGTTGTTATGTGCAATCAAGTCACCTGTGACTCATATCAACCCTATGTACAATAGGTCTGAATGCTGCCCTATTCTTAGCCAATCTCACTATCTCTGGCACACCTACCCCTATTGTTCCAGTTACTGTGTCAGGCCCTCTCATTTGGGGTCTTCTTCTCTTGCACTGTCCTTCCACCCTTCCAAGCATGATGTTCTTCTCCAGGGTCTGGTCCCTCCTAGCCACATGACCAAAGTATGTGAGTTAGAGCCTCAAAATTCTTGCCTTTAAGGAGTAGTTTGGTTTCACACAGGCCTCCCAAATAGACTTGTTTGTTCTCTTGGTGGTCAATAGTATTTTCAAGACTCTTCTCCAGTACCACAACTCAAAAGCACCAATTCTTCCAGCATTTCTAGTCATTGTCTGGGTCTATGATGCATAGCAAGTAATTTGTGAAGACCATGGCCTGAATCAGGCATACCTTAGTCTCCAGACTGACATCATTGCTCTTCACTTTGGAGAAATCCCATAAAGCCGATTCCCCAGTGGAATTTATCTTTTGATTTCCTTAGTGCTGATGCTAAGAGTGTTGATTGTGGAGACAAGCAAGCTGAAATTGTTAACAATCTCAATCTCTTCTCCATCAATCATGGTGCTGTCAATTGGCCCAGTGGTGAGAATCTTTGTCTTCTTGATGTTGAGGTTTGATTATTTTTTTTTCTTGATGTTGAGATACAAAAGGTAGCATTAGACTGGAATTTATCATGAATTCCCACCTTACTACAAGTTGTACCTCAAGGTGCCATCCTTAGTTCTTTTGAAGGTATGTTTTATAGCTTTTAGATCCTATTTAGAATGCTTTTGGAAGGTTTGATGTTGTTTTTCTCTAGATACTGCTCTGAGAGCCAAGAACCAAAAGGCATCTAACCTATTATTTATCAGCCTCTGGGACCACATAAATATGGGACATGCTACTTTCACAATTGTGTGAATCATTTCCCTGACACTTTTTGAGTTTCTAGAAACTTTCCAGTGGATTGCAGAATTCAAAGATGTAGATGGAAGCAAGAGCGTTGTGAGTGGGAGAAGGAATAACTGGTGTTAGAGATAATGGAGTGGTGCAGCAGTTTGGAAAGGTTGAACCTTTGGGACATTCATAACTTCCATTATAGGAACTAGTTTTGTACTAACCCTTTTAAAAGAAATTATGAATGCATTGACCATATTCTCAAGGATCCCACCAGGCTCTATCAGACCTGTAAGCTTGACCTTTTTATATTTGTTTAGTTTTGTTCCATATTAGTGTTGTAATTCTTTATGAAAGCAGGCTGCTACATTTTTTTTGCTGCAGAGTAGCTTGTGACTTTGAATTTCTAAACTTTCAGTTAGCAGCTGAGCAATTTAACCATTTTGCCAATAAGAACTCTGATTACTTATCTTCCCACCATATTAACCATAATGTGAAGCTATAATTTTCATGGTTTTGAGATGGTTGCTGCCCCATTTTGCATGATAACTGCATTCCAGGCTGAAAGAAGAATAGAAAAAGGGCAAATGGATATGTCATTTGAGCTTATCTCTTTTTATCAGGCAAACAACAACTTTGCAAGAAACCCTAAGCAAAAGATGAGTTCTTTATCTGCCATTGGCTCTTTTCATGTTGTATACTACCCCATGTTGTTGCTGTAGTTATTTAGTGCCAGGGAGCTAGCTCAGATTGTTAGAGCCCTTAGGCACTAGATATTAAATACTCCTTCATTCTGTGTTGTCCTCACAAGTCTTACTCTGTTTATCTTATTGTGTCAATCTATCTCCTTATAAATGGGCTTCTTTTTTTTCTGGCCCTCTACTTTACCAAGCAAGATGGTCTTCTCCAGGAACTAACTCATCCTGATAGCATCCTGATAGCATGTTCAAGTATGTGAAACAAAGTCTGGCCATTCACAAGTCTAGGGAACATTCTGGCTATCCTTTTTCCAAGACAGATCTGTTATTTTGATAAGTCTTTGTTGTTGGTTTAGTCCGTATTTTTGTTCTTCTGAGGAGTCAATTATGACTCACCGTGAACCTACGAACAGTGGACCACCCTATCTTACGCCGTTCTCATCATATCGGAAATGTGTGTGCACATTGTTAGTCACTATGTCAATCCATCTTGTTGAGGGTCTTCCTCTGTTTCATTAATGCTCCACCTTCCCATGCATGATGTCCTTTCCTAAGAACAAGCCTGTCCTAACAACATGTCCAAAATATCTGAGATGAGCCTCACCATCCTTGCCTCCAAGAACATCTTGGCTGCACTTTCTCCAAGACATAGTTATTCGTGCTTATAGCAGTCTATAGATATGCAGTAGTCTTCTGGAGCACCACAACTCAGTCATTGGTTCTTTTCTTATCTTTAGTCATTGTCCAACTTTCATATATGTAACAAGTAATTGAAAAGACTATGGCTTGAATCAGATGTACATTAGCCTTTAGGTTGACATCAGTACTCCTTAACAGAGAGGTGAGAGTGTTGATTGTGGAGCCAAGCAAGATGAAATTGTTGATAACTTCAGTCTTTTATTTATCATGATGTTGCCTATTTGCCTAGTGATGAGGATTTTTGTCTTCTTAATGTTGAGATACGATCCATAATGAAGGCTGTATTATTTGATCTTGTGCAGAAAGCATTTCAAGTCTCTGTGCTTTTAACAAACAAGTGTGTAGTGTATTAAATATTCTTCATCAACACACAATTCAAAGACATTGATTCTTATTCAGTGGTCATTATTCATTGTTCAACTTTCACATGCATATAAGGCAATTGTAAATAGTGTGGCTTGAGTCAGAAGTAAATCTGTCGTTAAAATGGCATCTTTTTCAGCAAATTTGTCCAATGGATTTTTTTTTTGCTATCATCACAGATCTTTCCTTGTTTGTGGAACCAAATAAAATGAAATCCTTGAAAAATTCAATATTTATCCATTTATTATGAAAGTGTTTCTTGATCTAGGTGTAAGAATTTTTTTTCTTTATGTTGAGTTGAAGTTGAGTTGATCCATGTTGAAGGTTATAGTATTTGAGTCACTCCAAACAGGAAATGGAGCTTGTGGACTTCAGTAATTTTAACTGAGCCTAATATTGCCCTTAGCAAAATGGAAGCTCTGGTAAAAAGGATGAATAAGAAAATGGCTAATGGGCAGTGAACAGTAGTCATGTTATGTGATAGATCTGTCCTTGTGGTTGCATGAGAAATATACACTAATATACTACATTGTAGATATAAGAAACCTTCTCTAAAAAGAATAAACATTAAAGTATATGCATTTTTGCAAATGATTTGATAACATCTTGAATCTTATTAATTTTCTCTTCATTTATTCTTCAATTTTCATTCTCACTTTTCTCTACAGTTTAATCCTTTTAACTTGATGTGTTTTGATTGACTGTCTTATTGGTGTTTAACTACTGTCTTGTTCACTTTAACAGCCTTTAGTAAGACAGAAGCAGTGGACATAGTGTGAAGAGGTGAGCTTTGCTGAGGCTGTAGTTCAAGAGTCATACATAATTGGATTCTAATCTGAGCTTCACCTCTTATAAAAGGACAGTAAAAATAACTTCCTCAGAAGGTCTCTGTGAGGAAGAAATGAGTCAATGTACGTAAGACACCAAGAAGAATAACTGACACATAAGAAACATCTGACCAATGTCAACTTTTTTATTATTAATAGTAATTATGCATAATACTACTATTAGACAAATTGGCTTAGATTTGAATGATAGCTCAACATTATCTTAAGAAAATTAGTGAATCTCTTTGATCCTCAGTTTTGACCTATGAGAAATGGTTACTCTTCAAGGTTAGAGCTATCATGTGTATAAAGTACCTGATAAAAGAGGAAATGAAGTAAATATTAGTAGTTGCCTATCAGTAGTCATTTCCCTTCTCCCTAGATATCAGAACTTCAATTTCCTCAAGATGGCAGCTAAAAGAAATGACTAAGTTCTGGGCCATGAAATTTCTTGACTAAATTTTTCAGAATACAAATACAACACCTTACTTTGTGAAAGCTTTCCCCTATATCTGTTGTTATTACTTGCCTTGGGTATTGGAGCCATAATGAATGAATAAACAAGAACGACAAACTAATGACAGCAGAACAGGGAGATAGTTCATGTTCCCATAACAACATCATTGCACTCCTGCACCATTCTTTGAATTCCCACCTATATATTCCTAGATTTCTTTTATTATTATTATTAATTATTTGTGACTGTACCGTCAAATCAGATCTGACAGGTACAGGAAGAAATTGTTCCTCCTTCTCCGGAAGAACATCTGGTGGATTTGAACCATGTACCTCTGGGATTGCAGTACAGCTTCTTGCCACTAGGCCACCAGAGCTCCCCATATTCCTAGATTTCTTATACAACACATGGTTGCATAGCTCATAGTGTGTTGCACTGCAAACCGAAAGATCATGGTTTTATGGTGATTCTAATATATCATCAGCTCTGTAGGAGAAATATGGGCAGTTTCCTCTTATTAAGATTAACAGCATTGGAAATTCAGTGAAAAGGCACTATGAATTGGAAAGAACTTGGTGCAAATAAGTAAATAAGTGAGATTTATTATATATGCAGCCTTGGTGGTACTATGTTTAAGCATTAAGCTTTTAACTTAAAGGGCAAGTGGTCTAAATTCATCACCTACTCCTTCAGGAGAATAGGCGTAGTAATCTGCTCCCTTAAATGTTACCACCTAGGAAACTCTATGGGGCAGTTCTACTCAGCTCTATAGGTTCTCTGTGAGTTATAATTGACTCAGTGACACACAGCAACAGATTTCTACACAAGGAAAAGAAATCCTTACTGATATAAGTGAATATTTCTATAGATTTAGTTTTTGTGCAGCTAAACATAGTCTATGAAACTGTAAGTTTTGACTATGTGAAAATTGTATTGTTACGTACCATTGAGTCAGAAGTGACTCAAAGCTGACCCTCCAGTGAGTATTCAGAGGCAACAAATTTCATGGGAGAAGATTGGCCATCTTTCTCCTGTGGAGCAGCTAATGGAATCAAACTGCATGCCTTAGTGTTGGCAATTCAGCTCCTTAGTACTAGGCCACCACCGGAGCTCCCTAGAAATTGTATTAGTAGTTAATCTTGCACTTCCTCTTCATTACCACCACCACTTCCTCCTCCACTACTACTTCTATCTATGACATGACTACAGGACTTCCATATCCATGTTCTTCTGGGAAAATACCCAAAGTTCATAGAAGAGACTTCATCAGTAAGAAGTATGGCTCAGATTTATTCTTGTGTTTTCACTTGCCTGAAGGAAAATAGACAAAACCATGGGATTCAAAGACAGGAATTAGTCTAACTCATGAGGTTCTGCAAGGACTGCTGACTAGAACAGCCTATAGTATATGCATGGAATTCCTTTCAGTTTTCAATCCAGAATTCAATGAGTTTATTGTTCTTGAATTGCCTATAAACTTGGGTTAACAAATTCTACATGAAGCAACAAAGTTCAATAGGACAGTAATAATCAGTGCTGGTGATGGCATTGAGAGTTTGGAACTCTCAAACTTCGTTGATGGGAATATAAATGGTACAACTAGAGATCAGTTTGGATATCCTTTAAGTTGAAAATTGAAATTCCATTTTATCTTATAATTTCACTACTCAATATATATCCTATAATTTAATCCACTGCTAAGTATATAAACTAAAGAAAAATAGTTGCCATATAGATATATACACACTCATTTTTCTTGCAGCATTATTTGCAATGGTAAAGAGATGGAAATAGCCAAGTGTACATCAACTGACAAATAAACACTTAAAGAAACCGTGATGAATTCACACAATGAATTGCTGAGCAACACAAAAGAATTCACAAAACACTACATAACATAGATGAATCTAGAGGGTGTTATGCTGAAGAATCTTTTCTTTTACTTTTCCATAAAAAAAAGAAAGAAAATAGTATTTTAAAAATTAAAGAGAAAAAGATACTTTTAAATGAACAAACAAAAACTTGGAGGGATTCAATCAATAAGCTTTCCCTTCTCCAGGGATCTATGCTTCCTGCTGTCATATTCAAACTCATTGAGATGGAGTCTTGTCAAATAGGTTCAAATGTTTTATTATTTTATGAAAGCAGAAGAGTATTTGTGGTAAGATATTAGAGAGTATATACAAAGATGAACTGAAAAAAGGAATAAAGCATAATAACGGAAGTAAATTAATGAATTTAAAACAGTTAATTTCAAAGCATATACTTTAATAATAATGAAATTGGCATGACAAAAAGAAATCAGCAATAAAAAAGTTAAAACCCATTTATAAAAATAAATGATCAGAAAATTTTATTGTAAAGAACAAGATAGTGAATACTTTAGGCTTGAGAACATAACTTTTATTTTTTTTAATCATACCATTTCTGTCACAACATTTCAACACTGATATTGTAACACAAAAGTAATAACAAACTATATACAGTTATGAGAGTGGTCACATTTCAACCAAATATTATTGGCAAAATCATGCAAGACCTGGATTTGGCTTGCAAGCTATAGGTTGCTAACTCTTGGTACAGAGAAATAGTGGTAGCAAGGAAAATGTATCTCACATCACGTGTAGAAACTAGCTAGTCAACAATGATAAAACAAGCTTGAAAATGTTGAAGGAAAACTACTGTAACCTAAACACTTAAGAGTTTCTGCTGTAGACATTGGCACAGTGCAGAAGTAGGTCTATTGATTAGTTGAACATATAAACATTAACTTATGTTGCAAAAAAAAAACCCTTTTATTTTTACAATAATGGTCTTATGCATGCATTATTTGTCCTTATGAGACTGCATTAGTTCACTCAGCATGATACTCTCCAGCTTCTCCCAAATTATATGGCATTTTAAAAAATTTGTTGCTCCTGAGTATTCCATTGTGTGAATGTACCACAATTTCTCAACCCATTAGGTTGTGGTTGGACTTTAGGGGTGTTTCCATCTTCTTCCAATGGTGACTAATGCTCTTGTAAGCAACTCAATAAAAATTACATGAAACCACTGTTATTAAAAGCTAAGGAAATTGAAAACTAGGAATAAAAAGGGAGAGAGAATGGAGTAAATAAGTAGATAACAGACAATAAGATTGGTGAAGAGAAAGACAATTTATAATACGAGGATGATCAGATATTGGGGGTATCTTAATATTCTGAAATGAAATGTGTGTGAATTGTTGAGTGAAAAATCAGTGTTTTGTACTCTTTCACTCAAATCATATACACATGCACACACACACACACACACACACACACGACAATGTAACAGTAGTGATTATGAGGATGATGCCAGGTCTAGCAGTATTTCTTTTTATTGTACATATGTCTGCTATGAGTCTAAATGGATTTGATGGCAAGTAATAACAATATCATGGAATATTTTTATCTATTATTGTGTGTTATATGTTTTTAATCACTTATAGTTTACATTTGTTTATTCTTTGCTTCTTAGTAATTTTTTGAAAGAATATACCACAATTTTATTTTTTTTATACTAGGGGAGTTGCAATTTAGGAATTTTCTAGTTTAGAGCTGTTTAGTCTTTCTCGTCCCTCCCTGCACCATGTCCAAAATATATCAATTGAAGCTTCAGAATCCTTACCTCCAAGGAGCAGCCTGCTCTCATCTAGGATGAACCTGTTTATTCTCCTAGCAGTCGATGGTATATTCAATACTCTTCTCTCGCACCACAGTTCAAAGGCATCAATTCTCATTGTATCATCCCTAGTCATTGTCTAGCTTTTCAATGTATAGCAAATGATTGCAAAGACCATGGCCTGTATCAGGCACACCTTAGTCTCCAGATTGACATTGTTGCTCTTCAGTACTTTGGAGAGGTCTCTGACAGCAGACTTTCCCAATGCAATTTGTCTTTTAAAGTCCTGGCTTCTGGTACCAAGAGTGTTGATTGTGAGGTCAACCGAATTAAAGCTGTTAATAATATCAATGACTGTGGAACAGACCACCAATTACTCATATGCAAGTTCAATATGAAGCTGAGGAGAATTAAGCCAAACCCACAGGAGCCAAAATATGACTTTTATTTCATCCCACCTGAATTTCAGAATCATCTCAGGAACAGGTTTGAGGCCTTGAACACTAATAAGCGAAGACCAGATGAGTTGTGGGAGGATGTCAAATTATCATCCAGGAAGAGTGCAAATGGTCATTACAAAGACAGAAGAGGAAAAAAGACCAAAATGGGTGTCAGAAGAAACTCTGAAG
>NW_006399825.1:10560466-10578752 GCF_000299155.1 Elephantulus edwardii | reverse complement strand
AAGACAAAGATTCTCACCACTGGACCAATTGGTAGCATCAGGATGGATGGTGAAGAGATTGAGATTGTTCACAGCTTCAGTTTGCTTGGCTCCACAGTCAGCACTCTTGGCACCAGCAGCCAGGAAATCAAAAGATGTATCCTGATGGTAAAGTCTGCTGTTAGGGACCTCTCTAAAGTACTCAAGAGCAACAGTGTCTCTCTGGAGAGGGTTAAACCAGGCTACTCCTTGGAGGCAAGGATTCTGAGGCTTTGCCTGACATACTTTGGGCATGTTGTAAGGAGAGACAGGTCCTTGGAGAGAGACGTCATGCTTGGTAAGGTGGAGGGACAGCGCAGGAGGGGAAGACCCTCTATGAGGTGGATTGATTCAGTGACTGGGGTAATCAGGATGGGTGCGTCAGAGGCCATGCGATTGGCACAGGATAGAGCAGGGTTTAGGTCTGTCACAAACGACTCGATGGCACATAACAACAACAACATCATGGTGCCGCCAATTGGCCTAGTGGTGAGAATCTTTGTTTTCTTGATGTTGAGATTCAATCCATATTGAAGGTTATAGTCATTGACCATCTGCAGCAAGTGCTTCAGGTCTGCCTCAGTTTCTGCAAGCAAGGTTGTGTCTGTCATCTGAATAATGCAGATTGTTGATGAGTCTTCCTCCAATCCTAATGTCACATATCTCCTTATAGAGCCCAGCCTTCCTCCCAGATGATCTGTCCTGCATACAGATTGGAAAGGTGTGGAGATAGGACACCTCCCTGGTGTACACCTTCCCAATTTTTAACCAATGATACATATTGAATATTGAGATATCTAAATATATATTGAATTTTATATACATGGATTGAAGCTGAACATCAAAGAGACAAAGATTCTCACCATTCAGACAATTGGTAGCAACATGCTAAATGGAGAAGTGATTGACTGAGTTTATTAACAGTTACAGTATTCTTAGCTCCACAACCAACACCCTTGTCACCAGCTGTCAGGAAATCAAAAGACAAATTGTATTGGGAAAATCTGCTATCAGGGACCTCTCCAGAGTACTGAGAAGCAATGATGTCAGTCTAGAGACTAAACTAAGCCTGATCCAGGCCATTTTCTTCGCAGTTACCTGCTGTGCATCAGAGATCTGGACAATGAGTAAGCATTACAGAAGAAGAATTGATGCTTTTGAATTGCGGTGCTTGAGAAGAGTATTGAACATACCATGGATTGCCAAGAAAACAAACGACTTTGTCTTTGCAGAGTGTGAAACCATATTTCTCCTTTGAGACTAGAATTTTTGAAGCTCTGTCTCACATACTTTGGATATATGGCCAGGAATCATCTGAGAAGGGCATCATGCTTGGAAGAGTGGAAGGACATCGCAGTGGAGGAAGATGCCTGATGTGATAGATTGATACAATAATTGGGGCAATGGGAATAGGTATGTCGCAGTCAGTGAGACTGGCTCAGGATGGGGCAGGCTTCAGAGCTGTTTTACATAGGGTTGCTAGGAGTTGCAGGCCACTCACAGCAACATATATAATGATTGAAGCTGTGCTGCAATCCTGAATGAAGGCACACCATTCAAATCCACTAGCTGTTCTGTGGGAGTAAGATAGTCAATCTCCTCTCCTGTGATTAAATGCCTCTCAAAAACCACCAGAGAGCCAACTATGGGCTGGTCCCAAGTTGGTGGTAACAACAACACATATAACATTATGTTACAGAATATATAATCTCAAATCATTGCTACTGTGTTGGAACTGAGTCATACCTGACACCCTAAAGAGTTTTCTGAGGCTATAAATTTCACAGAAGGAGACTGACCATCTTTCTCCCACAGAGCTGCTGGTGAATTTGAATTGATAGATGATGTCTTTGGGTTATTGGCACAACTCTCTATGAAAACACCACCGCAGGAACCCCCTAATATTCTATAAACACACACACATATCCAAGATAGGCCTAGAAATGAAATACTGCATGAAAATAATGTAAAGATTATTTTGTGGGTACAAGTAGTCACTGATTATTAAAGATGGTGACAATCTCTTTTCTAGATTCCAGTGATAAGAAATCTCAAATATGGCTACACAGAAATGTGAAAGAACAAAAATTTATTAGGAAGTAGGCACAAACACCTTATAAATCTATAAAATTCTAGTTCTTAGTCTTTAGAAATTCTAAGTACACTGTGCATGAAGTATTCACTTAAGTCAGACATGACAATACTGGAGAGGTGAAGTTCCGTTAACCTTACTTCAAGCAATGGAATAAATGAGCACTGAGTCACTGGATAGACACAGGACCATTATTGTCAGACCATAAGGTTTTCTGGATTCTGATTATCCATGTATGTGAGGAGATAGAATCTCAAGCTCAAAATCACTGGCAATAAGAGAGATGTGAGTCAAAACCACAATGTGATACCATCTTACTCCAGTAGCAGTGGCAAAGTTAAACAAGACAGCAAGTAATAAAGAGAGAATGTGGTGAGATAGGAATTCTTTTACATTGTTAGTGGGATTGTACAGTGGTATAACCCTCTGGAAGGAAGTTTGGTGCTTCCTCAAAAAGCTGAACATAAGCAAAAGCCACACCTCACTCCATATATGAAAACCAACTCAAGATGGATCATGGACCTAGGACTAAAACCAAAGACTATAAACTTCATTAAAGAAAAGCTTGGAAGAACTCTAGTAGTCCTAATCTACAACATAAACAGTCTCCCAGGTATCCTGAAAAAATCTACAACCAGAAGATAAAATAGATGAATAGGACCTTCTAAGAATCAAATTCCTATGCACATCCCAAAACTTCTCTACCAGGGTAAAAAGGGAAGCCACAGACTAGGAAAGAGTATTTGGTAATGACATGTCAGATAAGGGACTTATATCTAGAATTTATAAAATATTTGAGCACCACAACAAGATAAAGGTATATAATACATAATACAATTGAAAAATGGGCATAGGATGTGAACAGACATTTCACCAAAGAAGACATTCAGATGGCTAACAAGCACATGAAGAAATGTTCAAAATCCCTAGCTCTAAAGAGATGCAAATCAAGACAACTATGAGATATCATCTCACCTCAGTAAGATTAGCAAAATTTAACAGAACAGCAAGCAACAAATGCTGGCGAGATTGTGGAGAGACTCTAACCCTTTTTCACTGTTGGTGGAAGTGTAAAATGGTGCAACCATTGTGGAAAACAGTGTGGCGCTTTCTCAAAAAGTTGCAAATAGAGATACCATTTGACCCAGAAGTTCCACTACTGGGGGTATACCCTAAAGAGACCATAACCGCCATCCAAGCAAATATATGTACACCTATGTTTATCGTGGCTTTGTTCACAATAGCAAGGAGTTGGAAACAACCCAATTGCCCCATCAACAAATGAATGGTTAGAGAGACTGTGGTATGTTCACACAATGGAATACTATGCTGCATTGAAAAACAAGGAACCCATGCAATATTATTCAAAATGGGTGACCCTGAAGGACATTATGCTGAGTGAAATATCTCAATCACAAAAGGACAAACACTGCATAGTGCCACTGCTGTAGAATGTGACTGACATCAGGGTTTGGGTAAGAAACTGGATGAATTATGTATACTGCATTGAAACAGATGAGGGAGAGAACAGTTTAAAATCAATATATTATAGGGCATTAAGATTATCATAAAAGTCCTGAATAAAGGTCGCAGAGTGTAGTATACTTGGGGTGGGGGTGGGGGGTGCGGGGGGATTGTATACCAATGAAGGAATTTTTCTTTTACTTTCAAAGAGAAGACCAAACTGGGGTGGGGGGGGCAGGAAGAAAAGTGCAGAAATGAATGAATGGAAATCCAAAATCTCTAAATGTTTTTTGAAATTAATAATAATAAAAAAGAATTATCCATGTGTGTCTGAATTGTACTCAAGGGAGATCAAATTCCCCGAGATTTTTGGAAATAAAACTCCAGCCTTTTTTTGTCTAAAAAAAAGCTGAACATAGCAATTCCATGTGACCCAGCTATTCCATTGCTTGGAATATACCCCAAGAAAATGAGAACTGAGGCTCAAACAGAAACTTGTACACCAATGTTCACAGCAGCATTATTCACCATCACAAGAACATGGAAACAGTCCAGATGTTCAACCACAAACAAACAAATTGAGAACTTGTGGTTCATTCATACAATGGAATACTATGTAGGATGCAGGAGCAATGATTTTGTAAATCAGTACCTAACTTGAGAGTAACTGGTGAGTTTTATATTAAGTGAATCAACTCAGTCCCATGAGGTGAATTGATTCAGTGACTGGGATAACCAGGATGGGAGTGTCAGAGACAGTGCGATTGGCACAGGACAGAGCAGTTTAGGGCTGTTGTACATAGGGTCGCTAAGAGTCACAAGCGACTCGACGGCACATAACAACAATAACAACCACCACCATTATTGTAGAAATAGATAAATAGTAAAACGTCTATGAGAATCAAAGGGGGGAGGAGAGGAGCAGAGCGCTGGGGATAGGGGGGTAATCATGGGTTGCACAGTTTGATAGGTGGGTTGAGGAGGTGGGAGGGGATCCAGTATGAGGGGCAATGTACACGAACCTTGTAGTTAAACCAGTGTAAAATTAAAAAAAAAAAAAAAGAAGGGGGAGGGAAGAATGTTTTATCCAATTTACTTGATTTTGTTATTCTTTTCAGGAGTTAAAGTTGATTTCTAATGTTCCTAATGTTAATTGAAAAACCACAAATTTTACCAGTAAAACCCCATTTTAACATGGATTATGCTAGTTGAGAAAGACTCTGAAGTGGTTATAAACCCTCAAACTCCTTTTCCTTGAATCAGAACAGACTATTGGCTAACCCTCAGGTTGGTTTTTAGAGGCTGTAAATTGCACTTGGAGAGAGGGTCCCACTTTCTCCCATGGAGCCATTGGTGGGCTTGAACTAGTAGAAAAGCACTGACTGCCTCTGTGTTAGCTTTGAAACTCCGTATGGACTGTATTGGTTAAAACAGCTGACTCCTGCCTATTAGCCACCACTCAGTAAGCTTTCTAATTAGAGCCTATAGGTTGATTACCTGGTGTGTCAATTACATACCAGTTCAGTCTATTTTAAGTAATCTTATGTATATTTTGTGGTCCAAATTCATCAATTGCTCGTGAGAAGAAAGATGACACAGTCTCCTTCCCTAAAGATTGACAGACTTAAAGGTCAATGGAGGGTTATCATAAGTCAGAATCAATTTGATGGCAGTGAATTTAGTTTTTGTCAAATATAAAGTATCCAGGAAGGTTTAAATTAAATATATAACACTAGGTAGCCTATATAATTAGCAAAGACAATACCAGACTTTGTGGCTTCAAACATTCAAATTTGAAAGTTCTCCCATTGTAGTATTCCAACTCAGTGTTAATATTGCAAATGGCATTAGGTCTCGTTGTCATAGCACAAAGTCTTTTCTGTTATTCTATTAATAGTACGGAACATTTTCTTATTCAAATGTTTTTTCCAAAACCCCTCAGAACTAAAACTCATTGCCATTGAGTGAGAACTGACTCATAATGGGTGCTTCAGCATGTTTTCATAGGTTGTATATCAACCATATTTCTCTCTCAAAGCAGCTGGTGAATTTGAGCCACCTGCCTTAGGCTTGGGAGAGCCAACTCCCTATCCCACTAGGCCTTAAGAGCTCCTGAAAAGTAAAAGTGGAAAATTAATTTGCCAACACTTATCTTGGAGTGGTACATAAATGGCTACAAGAGGGTTAAAACATAAAGCATTAAATAATGAAAGTTTGGGCTTATCAGAAGTGATCAAATATAAAATACTAAAAAGTTGGTGTCTAGAAAACATAATTGTTGACTGAGAAGTTCAAAGCCAATCTTGTCTTGCCATGTTTCCTCTATTTGAAAATTTCAATGTCTGTATTGTGTACACCTCTTCAGATTTCATAACCCCTGATATTCATCTCTTTAAGACTTTTTCATTAATCAACTTCTAGTCTATGACTTCTTATTTATCTCTACACAGGAATTATAAAGAAGCAAAGAATTCTGAAATGTAAAAACTAGTTTATAGAGTCATTGTTTATACTTTAAAAAAAGCAAAGACAGCTTTTAATGTGGAGATCAGAGGTCATCAGAAGAAATAAACAAGAGGGATCTAGACTTAGTCCTCTCCTGTTGCTGTATCAACACACCATGCTCCTCAGAGGGCTGGCTTTGCCACCCCTGACCTTCCTAACTTGCTGTCCCAAACCTCACACATAGAGGAGAGGCCTTCTAACTTCTGTATTTGCTTTGTGTAAACGTTTATGAGATTCATTGGCTGTTCTTCTGAAGGCACATCTTCCTCAGCTACGTCGTTTTTTCAATCATTGTACAAGGAAAGGCTGAATTTTGCCAATATCTAGAGTCAAGAAGATGTAATTTAACAAAGAGTTTGGTTCTCTGTGAATGAAAACAATGACTGAAGTAAAAATTGGGATTTTGGATATTCTTGAGAGAGTTATCAGGGTTGAGAAGGATTAATTGACATATAAAGAAATATTACTGTGAATGGGTCTGGTTTTCCCTCCAAAAATTGCTTTATTGACATTTGAGCCAGAATTAGGAAAGTAAGGCAAAAGTTACTATTAATAAATGTTATTTAATGAAATAACATTTGAGCAAGAGCCTATGGTGATGAAGGAAGTTCAAGTTGCTTTGAAGTAAATAGCAAAAAATAAGGTCCCAGGATAGATGGTATACCAATTGACATATTTCAGCTAACAGATGCTGCCCTAGATGTGCTCTCCAAGTTGTGTCAAGAAATCTGGAGAACAACCACTTGGCCAACTGACTAGAAGAGATCTGTATTTGTTCCTATTCCAAAGAAGGGTGACCCAACAGAGTGTGGAAACTACAGAACAATATCATTGATTTCACATGCAAGCAAGATTCTTGTAAGATTATCCAAAAATGACTGGAACAGTACATCAGCAGAGAACTGCCAGAAGTCCAGGCTGGGTTTAAAAGGGGTTGTGGTACTAGGGATATTGTAGCTGATGTTAGATGGATCTTAGCTGAAAGCAGGGAATGCCAGAAGAATGTCTGTGTTTCATTGATTATGCAAAGGCGTTTGACTGCATGGGTCATAATAAACTGTGGCTGACTCTGAGAAGAATGGGAATCTCAGAACATTTAATCATGCTAATGCAAAGCCTATACTTGGACCAAGAGGCAGTCATCAGAACAGAGCAGTGTAACACTGCATGGTTCAAAATTGGGAAGGGTGTACGCCAGGGATGTGTCTTATCTCCATACCTTTTCAACCTGTATGCAGAGCAGATAATCCGAGAGGCTGGGCTCTATGAGGAGAAGAGTGGAGTTAGGATTGGTGGAAGATCTATTAACAATCTACGTTATGCAGATGACACGACCCTGCTTGCTGAAACTGAGGAGGACCTCATGCACTTGCTGCAGAGAGTCAAGGACTGCAACCTTCAGTATGCACTGAGGCTCAATGTCAAGAAGACAAAGATTCTCACCACTGGACCAATTGGTAGCATCAGGATAGATAGTGAAGAGATTGAGATTGTTCACAGCTTCAGTTTGCTCGGCTCCAAGGTCAACACTATTGGCACCAGCAGCCAGGAAATAAAAAACGTATTGCGATGGGAAAGTCTGCTGTTAAGGACCTCTCTAAAATACTCAAGAACAACGGTGTCTCTCTGATACAGGCCATGGTCTTTGCAATCACTTGTTATGCATCAGAGAGTTGGACAATGACTAGGGAGGACATAAGGAGAGTGGATGCTTTTGAGCTGTGGTGCTGGAGAAGAGTACTGAATGTACCATGGACTGCCAAGAAAAGAAACAGATTCATCCTGGAGAGGGTTAAACTGGGCTGCTCCTTGGAGGCAAAGATTCTGAGGCTTTGTCTGACATACTTTGGACATGTTGTAATGAGGGAGAGGTCCTTGGAGAGGGACATCATGCTTGGGAGGGTGGAGGGACAGCGCAGGAGAGGAAGACCCTCTATGAGGTGGATTGATTCAGTGACTGAGGTAATTGGGATGGGTGTGTCAGAGGCAGTGTGATTGGCACAGGATAGAACAGGGTTTAGGGCTGTTATACATAGGGTCGCTATGAGTCACAAATGACTCGACGGCACATAACAACAACAACAACAACAACAAGGCAAAACTGAGTGGAGAGAATATTAGGGCAGATTCCATGGAGAAAAGGAGCAGAAGCTCATGTTTGGTAAGCTTATCCTCAGCCCTGACATGGTGTTAAGGCTGCCCACCTGCCAGAAACAATCTAATTAGTGTTTTTGGCTCATGAGTGACATCAAAGACAATGGGCTGGAATAAAAACTACCCAAATTCTGAATACGCCATGACAACATCTCATTGGCCCAGATCCCAACCCCAAGGAACCTCACCACAGTGGCATGCTGCCTCCTCTACTATTCTCTTTTCTCGGGAGGAAGATCTGTCCTCTACTTTGGAATGTATCTTTCTTCATAAATCTATTCTTACTTATTACCGTCACTTCTGCCTCATCTCTTCTCTTCTCAGCCTAGTGCTTCAACAAGGGCTTGGCACACCAGCATTATTGTCAGTAAATTTAGCAATGGCCCTTCGAAGGCCTTCCACACACAACACACTTAAGTCAGTCCTTTTCAAGGCCCTCACACTATACACTACACTTGGGTCTCCTAAGGGTAACTGAAATTGCTGTAGACTGCATTATTTTGGTAGTTTCAGCAAGATCCTCTCTACTTTCTCCTGACTGGCCTAATTCTTGAGCTGGGTAAGAGGAGTGAAGACAGAGAATTTACTTCATGGGTAACTTTGATATCTTGGACTTTTCCATCTGTGGAGTGAAGAGAATTTTTTTAGCGTCTTGCATAAAAATGGCAAAATAAAAACTCTTCTAAAAGGCTTAGATACTAAATGTTAAGTCAGTTCTTAATGATAATCTCCCAAATGTTTTCATTGCTTGATTTTCTGAGAATTTAAAGAAGTACTGGTCTTTCTTGAAACTCTCCACTGATAATAACAGTAAATAGCTACTAAATTCAGTGTCATTAACTTCCTGGACAGGATGTGGATGAGAAACTGTAAAACAACTAGTATGTTGTTGTTGGTGGCGTCCTCATTGGTTCTGGCTCACTGTGACAACACGTATGCATGCTGTCTTCACTGTTACTGCTATGTCCAGTGTTGTAGCCCGGTGTCCTCCCACCTTGTTGATAATTTTCCTCTGACCCCTAACTTTACTGAGCATCATGATCTATTTCATGGATTGCTCTCTCCTGATAACATGTCCAAAATACGTAAGGTAAGAACTCGTCATTCTTACTTCTCCTTAGTATTCTGGCTGTATTTCTCCCAGGATAGACTTAATTGTTCTTCTTGATGCTCGTGCATTTTCAATGTTCTTGTCAACACTATGACTCAAGGGTATCAATTCCTTTATAATTCTTTATTGTTCAGTCTTCACATGCAAATGAGGCAATTGAAAAAACCATAACTTGGGTCAGGTAGTTTAGTCCTCAGGTGTTTTTAAAAACTTAACATAGGTCTTTCGCAGCAGATTTGCCCACTGGAAAGCCTTGTTTGGTTTTCTGACTGCTGCTTACATGGGCATTGGGTGTTGCAAAAAGTTATTAAAAATGATAAGGAAAAAATAAAAATAGATATTAGAAAAACTCCGAGACTTATTCTTAAACATAAAGTGAACAGGAGTGAAGAAGTAAAAGAAGGATTTCAAAGGGTAACTTGGAAAAATAAAGCAAAATATTACAATGAATTGTGCAACACCTGGAGTTAGGAAATAAGAAAAGAAGAAAAAGCTCAAAATTTCTGAAACAGAAAAGCATGAAAGAGAAAAAAAAATCAAGCCTTGAGTTGTAGTACTGAAGGAATTGACAAGCAAGATGTTGAACAGTGCAAGGAATATAACAATAAGGTATTTTGGTATTGGGAAGAAATATACAGAATAACTGTTTCAAAAAGAATTGGTCTGTAATGAGCTATAAGAAAGTAGAATATAACCAAAAACTGATGATACTGATAGGAAAAGTTCAAGCTACATTGACAAAAATCAAGGCTCCGAAAGTGATGAAATATCAATAGAAATGTTGCAATAAATGGATGTCAATAGAAACACTCACTTGTCTATGCCAACAAATTTGGAAAAGAGCTATCATCTAACTAACTGGAAGAAATCCATATTTGTACCATTCCAAAGAAATGTGATGCAAAAGTTATCGATAATATAATTGATATTATCATTTGAAATTTTTATAAAAATTATTTAAAAAGTCAGAGAAGTATATTCACAGGGAACTGTAAGAAGGTAAAACTACATTCAGAAGAGGCCGTGGAATGAGAAATATTATTGAAATCGGATGAATTTTGATTGAAACCAGAGAATACCAGAAAGATGCTTACTTGGATATTTTTACTTTGTGAAAAAAAGCCATTTGACTTTCTGTCAAATATGTGGCTCTTAACAAATTAGTAGATAACAAACATTAAGAGAAGTAGGGATTCCATAAAACTTACCTGTGTTCATGTAGAATCTGCACATAGACTAAGAGGTAGTCATTCATACAGAGACAAGGGACTACTTTGTGGTTTAAAGTCAGGTCAAGTGTATGTCAAAATTGAATCCTTTCACCATATTTATTTAATCTGTATGCTGAGCAGAAAATCTGAGCTACTGGACTATAGAAAGAACAAGACGTCAGGACTGAAGGAAGACTCATCAACAACCTCTGATAAACAGCTGATGCAACCTACATTCTGAAAGCAAAAAGGACTTGAAGCACTTACTGAAGATCAAAGACTATAGCCTTTAGTATGGATTACACCTCAACATAATGAAAACAAACTCTTTACAATTGGACCAATAAGGAACATTGTAATAAACAGAGAACTAGCAAGTAATTGGGTTAAATGGCTAAGTGGTGATTCCTCTGAGTGTTGGCTTTTTCTCCATTAAACCAAATATCACAGATGAATACCATGATAAGGAGATCAAAAGTACCCTAAGCTTAAAACAGCTTTGGAAAAACCCAGCTGTTTTAACTGATATAATTATTGTGGATTCATTGAAGTCTGAACAGCAAAGTATTTAAAGCACTGTCAGGAAATATTAAATCTCCCTTTGGAGACTAGGATTGAAAAAAGGTAGGACAGCTCATTTTTTACATTAAAGAAGGATTGAGTCTGATTAGTATTTGAAATATTTCTTCCCCAATTTGAGGGCAGCATTAGATTTTGGCTAATGAAATATAAATGAACATCAATTCTACATGACAACTGCTGATCCAAACCGCTTAAAATTCCCTGAATGTCCTTTTCTCTCTTAGGCTGGCTGCCAAAGTCTCAATCAAACCCAGCACAGCCGACCAAAGGCAGCTCTGTGGTGGACGTCTTGCCTAAGCTGTGAAGGGTTACACAGATAGCTGTTTGTTTTGTGAAGACATGAATCACTATCAGTGCCATTACAACCTTTCAAGCTAGATCACACTACTCCAAGTCACTCTGCATTTTGCTCCGAGGCGGGGAGCTCAGAGTCTGGTTGCTGCCTTTTTTGCTTCATTGGAAAGGAGATCCACTACAAGCTTCAGAGGGCTGTGACCAACCCATTCAGGAAGCATATACAAACGTCAACTCTGAAGTCAAATGAATAAGGATGATCAATTTTCCTAGCAAACATTTTTCATTCATGATTTAGGAAATGGATAATGACTGAAAAATATGAATTATCCTTTTGGTTGTTCTTTTGTCAATGGAGAGAAATGCAATCTTGGTTGATTCTTGACCATCATAATAGCTTCCTTTAAGCAACTTGCTAGGCTAAAATTAATAGTTCTTTACATATTGGACAAGGTTCATCCTGGAGAGGGTGAAACCAGCCTGCTCCCTAGAGGCAAGGATTCTTAAGCTTCATGTGACATAGTCTGGACATGTTGCAAGGAGGGACCAGTCCTTGGAGAGGGACGTCATGTTTGGGAGCATGGAGGGACAGCACAGGAGAGGAAGACCCTCAGTGAGATGGATTGATTCAGTGATTGGTATAATGGGGTAAGAGTGTCAGAGACAATAAGATTAGCACAGGATAGAGCAGAATTTAGAGCTGTTGTACATAGGGTTGCTATGAGTCGCAGGTGATTCGAGGGCACATAACAACAACATACACAAATTAATTCAAGAGATAAGGATGACTTGGCCCTTTGAAAAGAAGGTTCTTGTCATTGTTCTTTTCTCATTGTTGTTGTTACGTGTCTACAACTCATAGCAACTTTATAAATAACACATGTGAACCTTGCCCTATCCTCACTCCATCTCACTGAATATCTTCCCTTCCTTCTCTGACCCTCCACTTTTCCAAGCATAATGTCCTTTTCCAAGGACCAGTCCTTCCTAAAAACATGCTCAAATATGTGAGATGAAGTTTCATGAAACTTGCCTCCAAAAGAACCCTGTCTGCACTTTTTCTAAGACATACTCTCTTTTGGCAATCCATGGAATTCAGTACTCCTCTCCAATAGCTCAGTTCAAAGGCATCACATTTGTTATCCTTAGTCATTGTCCAACTTTCAAAGGTGTAGCAAGTAATTGAAAAGACTATGGCCTTGATCTTTAAACTAGCTCACATCATTGCTCATTCACACTTTGCAGAGGTCCTTGACAGAAGATTTACTCAAAAGTAATGTCTTTTGATTTTTGGGCTGCAACCAAGTGTGTTGATTGTAGATTTAAATAATTGTAAACTTTAAGATTTTCTTCCTCTGTCATGTTGCCTATTAGCCAGTTGGTGAGAATTTTTGTTTTCTTGATGTTGAGATACAATCCATACTAAAAGATAAAGACTCTGATCTTCTACAGCAAATGTTTCAAGTCCTCTTCCCTTTCAGGAGTCAACGTTGTGACATCTGTATAACAGATTGTTGGTGAGTCTTCCTCAAATCTTGATGCCATATTCTTTTTCATAAAGTCCAGATTTTCAAATGATCTGTACAGCATCTAAAACTAAGGAATCCAGATTAATCTAAACCTCCAACCTCTCTCCAATACCTTCTTTCCTCACTCAGACATGATTTAAAGATTTAAGCTGTAACATCTTTTAAAACAAAGGGTCCATTAATTAAGCAGCTAACCCCAAGCCTACGGCATTAGTCTAAGGGATCTTGTTTTACTCAATTTGTTATAGAGCTATTACTTTATTTCCAGAAGTAATTGGTGTCTTAAGTCTATTTCTACCCACTTATGTATGAGGAGATACCACAATTTACTCTGATTTAAACTCAATTTTACACCCAGAAAAATTAAGACAGGCATACCCATATATTTCATTGTTAGCGATCTTGAAGAAGCATCGTTTATAGTTTCATCTTTATCTATTAGCCATGCAAATGTTTTCTGTTTGGCTAAGACTATAGCTGATAGAACCAAAATGCTTAGCTGATTTTGGATTGATTCTGCTCTCCACAGCCCAGTCTGCTCTTTGCTATATGAACTGAGAATGAAAGGTCACAGAGAATCAATCCTAGCCTGGGTTTGCAAAAATGTGAATAGAAGGTAGTCAGTCATGGTAGCTCCCTTTTGTGAGAAGGTTATTAAAGTTCACTGGAAAACAATTTCCCCAATCTCACATTTATAATTGAATACTGCTGTTGTGAGGTTTCAATGAGATGAAGTATGTGAAAGTGCTTTGTAAACTGGGTAAAATAAAAGTCTGAAAGGAGAGACACTCAACTATTAGCAGTGGTTCATACTGAAGAAAGGGATTGTGGGGAAATCATCATTGTCTAATTTATGCACTTCTCTAATGATTACAATTTTACAACTACAGACACATATTTTAAAATTTTAAATAGTCACACTAGGAGATGTCTTAGATACACTGACCAGTCCGATCCACTGTCTTCTGGATTTCAATGACAAAAAATAGGGGTAGCTGCCACCTGGATGATAGTCCCTGGTAGTGGAAGATTTTTGTCTTCTACTGACCAAGAGCAATCAAGAGAGACTCAGTGATTCCATGTGAACAAAGCATTATTAAGTAGAGGTAGCTAGCAAGTAGAGACATAGAGGGGCCATACTAATTCATTAAAATTCTGAGAACAGGCAGGAGTAAAGGCTGGATTATGTAGATCAAGGACTTCAACAAGTTCAAGATGAAGTCTATTGAAAAAGGGTTTGGTTGGCACAACTTATTCTGTGATGTTTTGCAGTAGTTAAAATTCACTGCTTCACAAAATCTGTGCAACAAACCATTGGGATATGCACAGGTATGAGTTTTCCTAAGAGGCATTGGCTACAACTGCATTAATCAATTAGTGAAAGTTAGCTATAATATGATAAAAGAATCATGATTTGAAATGTGGATCTTAGCTGGGGGAAGTGATTGTCTCCAGTTCATGACATTATTTATGTTTTGTTTATCTCAACAGTGGGTAATCAGAATAAGAACATGTATGTAATCCTGTGCTATTGTTATGGACCATTGAGTCAGTTCCAACTCACAAAGATACCAAAGACAATGGAAAGAAACACTGCCTTATCCTTTGCCTTCCTTACAATTAGTGCTGTGTTTGAGCCCTTTCTTATAGTCACTGAATCAGTCCCTCTCCTTGAGAATATTCCTCCATTTCATGACCTTTATTTTGCCAAGAATGATAGTCTTCTCTGTAAACTGGCCCTTCCTTAGGCCAATACTAATAGGGGGCCTAGGAAACAAAACAAAAAAAGGATTTTACTTTATCCCTTTCTAAATAAAAATTTCCAACATGTAGCAGAATCTACTCTGCCACTTTCTAGTTCTTCAGTGTTTTGAAGAAGAAAGGGAAGGGAAGGGAAGGGAAGGGAAGGGAAGGGAAGGATAAAACTCCCTTTGACAGATTCAGTCCAGAGTCAACATGTACCAATATTTTCTCTCATTCGTGTCATCTATCCCATGCCCTACTTATCCCTGATGATTTTAGAGCACTTCAAAGACTTCACAGAATTTCAGCCCTATAGATTGATGATGAAAAGTGATAAATTTTCTTTACAAAAGATCTTTCCTTCATCAACTAGGGCTAACTGATTACTCTGAAATACAATTCATTCAAGAAAATGTTTCATTTCCCTCTTTAGTAGTCAATTTTCAGAATAAAGAATTAATTGTACACAAGTTATCTTGAACGGCAACCAAGGAAGGTGTGTGGTGGGCATGTGCTTTAATTCATCTTTGACCACTTCTCCGTGTTTGTCATTTTGTTGTTGTTATGCACCATTGAGTTGGAATTCATTCCTAGTTGACCTTTCTGTAGGCTTTCAGAGACTGTAAATTGTGTGAGAGGAGATTGTCTTTCTCCCATGGAGCCCCTGGTGGATCTGAACCGCCTGCCTTTGGGTTGACAGAACAAATCCTTACCTATTAGGTAACAAGAGCTTCCTCTATCATTATGGACATCTTTTTAATGTATTCAATATTCTAGTAAGTGCTGTTAGTGTCTTACTTCAACATTGACATTTTTGAAAATAAAGATCATAAGCACTTGCAACTCTAAAATGGAGAGTTTTGTTTCAGTCTATGGTGGCCTAGTGGTAAGAAACTGCTGCAATGCAAAGGACCCACAGTTCAAATCCACCAGTTGCTCCATGGGAGAAGGATGGGAAATCCCCTGCATGACTTGACTTACGGCCTCTGAAAACCTGCTGAAGGGTCAGCTCTGGGTAAGTTCTGACTTGATGGTATTCAATCACAACAACATGGCAGAGAGCGGCCAGAAGTGCCAGAGAGTTAGTACATTAAGGTAGTATTTCACCAATGAGGACAGCGATGTGAGGACAGTCTAAGGAACGTATCAAACCGTCTCCAAGAGATTCCAGCAGGGTTGCCCCTGGTAGTAACTTCATATCAAATCACCTATTTCTTGCCTCTTACCCTATCTTTCCTTGTTTCCTCTGTTCTTCTGATCCCATGACATCAGTCTCTAATGAAATACTTGCAGTCAAATACTTGTCTCAAAGTTCTACTTCTGAGAAATCCAGCACAAGAAAGTACACATTGGATTAATTACAGGAAAAAGTCACAGAGTGGAATTCTGGAATGAGATAACTAGCTAAACAGATAGCCACCGTGACTATTGATAACAGCTTGGAGAGCGAACGGATTACATGCATAGCTGCTAACTGAAAAGTGAGTGGTTTGTACTCCTATTTTCTCCACTGAAGAAAGACATAGCAGCCTGCTTCTGTAAAGATTGCATAGCCCTGGGAATATTATGAGGCAGTTCTAGCCTGTCTTATAGGGTTACTGAGTCAGAATTGTCTCAAGGGTACACAACAACTATTAAGATGTGGCACAGTGACCACTCTGGCATGGCAGTACATCAGAGTTATGTAGATTTCTCTTATTAATAGACTGAGATGGGCATCATCTGGAAGAAGGTTTACTGACGCATGCAACAACAGTTCTATTGAATGAGAGTTAGTGATATTTATGAGGTGATTGTTGTGTACCAACCCATAGTTGACCCTCAAGCAGGTTTACAGAGGCAGTGAATTTCATAGGAGATTTCCCATCTTTTTCTCCACAGAGTAGCTGGTGGATTCAAAGCATATACCTGCTGGTTGCCAATACAACTCCTTAGCAGCTGATCCCTCAGAGGCTATAGACCTGGGCTATCATTGGAGGTGATGAGGTGGCATCACTTAACAATCAGAAACAAGATGATTTTAATTATCATAATTCTGATAACTTGGACATTTTCTTTTTGGAAGTGTCTGTCAAATATTCTACCTATAGTTTTGTGGTAACTTCTTTTCTTACTAGGATATCATAGTTCTCTACCTGAATTATTTTACAGCAACCTGTCCAAAATGTATTCTATCTTTTCTAGTTTAGAGAATGAAACTAAGTAAAAAGTTCTCAAGCCTGAAAATTAGATTTAAATTCAACTTTCTCCCATGTTAAGTTTCAAATAATCACTAATTACATTTTTAAATAATGTCTTACATCCATCCTTGTATTAGTGGCATGATCCACAGGGTGTGGTGCTGTTAACTCCAAGGGCAAGCCTCTTGGTGGTTCATATCCACCAGCTGCTCTTGGGGAGAAGCATGGACACTCTCCTCCCATGTGATTTATCGCCTCAGAAATTCAATGGAGGATCGGCTATGAGTCAGTTCTGACAAAACAGCAATAAATTTAAGATCCATTTCCACTGAAATGACTTCAGTTTAGACTTCTCTCATTTCTTGATTGATCATTGAAGCATTATTTTACATTTTCTCCTTCCTGATTCCTTCCAATTCATCATCAGTAACCCTGTTTGTATAATCTTTTTAAAGTTACATGTGTTCATGTACCTCCCCAACTTAAAATAATTTTTTGACACGATTCACTAATTTTGTGAACAACACATTCTTTTAACATGAATTCTACAATCTTTCATGTTGTTGGTATTAAATGTCTTCCAGTTGACTACAGCTCAGAGCAACCCGGTGTACAACAGACCTCAACCCTGTCCTATCTTGCACCATCCTCATCATCTGTCATGCACTGTATAAATCCATCTTTTGAGGGTTTTCCTCTTTCTCTGATCGATCCTCTACCTTTCCCAGAATGATGTAGCTCTTCAAGAACTGGTTCCTCCTGAAAATATTCCCATGGTAGAAGAGATGGAGTTGCACCATCCGTATTTCCAAGGAGGACTCTGGCTGCAACACAACTCAAAGACATTAATTCTTCTTCCATCATCCTTAGGTATGGTTGAACTTTCAGATGCATAGCAAGTAATTGAAAATATGATGGCTTGCATAAGGTTACCTTAGCTTTTAGACTGCTGTTGTTGCTCTTTAACATTCTAGAGACATCCTTGACAGCAAACTTTCCCAATGCAGCTTGTCTTTCGATTTCCTGACTGCTAGTGTCAAGGGTGTTCATTGTGGATCCAAGTAGTTTGAAATAGTTGGTAGATAGTCTTAGTTTCTTCCTTTTTGGCTTTGGTGGTTGGGGCATATTTTGAATAATGGTTATATTAACAGGACTTTCTTGCAGCCAAAATTCCATGTTATCATTATCATTGATTTTTTTGCAGTAGTTTCTCTTTGTTTTAACTCTTGCCACTTCAACAAATGAACATCCTTCATTGAGTGAAAGCTTTACTCCATCCACATCATTTATGGTAGACTCCACTTTGAGTCTACCTCCACTTTGAGAAGGCAACTCTTTTTCTTAGTTGTATTTTGATTCCCTATCTGAAGGACTCATCTTCTCACATTATATCCAGAATATAT
>NW_006399825.1:10558321-10560366 GCF_000299155.1 Elephantulus edwardii | reverse complement strand
TATTCTTTTGTTGTCCTTAAGGTTTTCCAAAATCTATTGTTTCAGAAGTGAATGGTAATTACTGCTTCTGAGCCTATACTGGTCTGGAAACTCATTTGATTTTTCCGCCATGAATGACTCTGTTGGTTCTTGAAATACTAGTGGGATAGCTTCTAGCACTGAAGCAGCATTCAGGACCGCAGTTTGGTGAATGGACATGAATGATAGACCCTTTCATGAGGCATCTCCTATTAATCTGGCTTGCATTTCCCAGTCTATCGACCCAAGGGCAAAGAGTCAGAATTGACCCAAGGGCAAAGAATTTGGTTTGTTTTTTAAGTAATACACAGGATGGCGAGTTGAATGCTGCCTATAAATGTAAGCTCCATTTTGTGAATCTTCAGTAGCAGTTTGCAACAGCATGATAACCAATGATTTCCAGGTGTGAGAGGGGGTGTTTCCACTCTGATCAGACTCCCATGGAGGTCTGTCTTGGTGATATCACAGTCCCCCTAGCAGATTGTTGTCTATGGGTACAGTTTTCACTTCAGACTCATGCATCCTAGCATACAGCAGCCTCTGTCATCTGTCGTCAGGGCCAGCCAGAAGTGGGAACAGAGGCGAGCTCTGGTGGCCTAGTGGCAAGAAGGTGTACTGCAATCCCAGAGGTGCACAGTTCAAATCCACCAGTTGCTCTGCTGGAGAAGGAGGAACAATCTCCTCCTGTACCAGTCAGATGTGATTTGACGGTACACACAAAAAAGTAATAAAATAAAAAAAAGAAAAAAAGAAGTGGGAACAGAGTAATCTTAATGGACTACCAGGAAGTTTTGTCCCTTTGGCTTCAGAGAGTAGAGCTATCTGGTACACTGCAAGACAGGTTGTTGTCGTGTACCGTCGAGTTGGAACCGACCTGTAGCTGACCCTACAGGAGTTTTGCAGAGACACTTAATCATTTTGGAAGAGATTTCCCATCCTTCTCCTGCGGAGCAGCTGGTTGTAGCTTCTTGTCACTGATTATGGGCGAGCAAATTGCACTATAGCATTCTTCAGTAGCAACATGTAGCAGACATATGGATGATCTGGGTGAATAAGGGGTTATCCTGTTCCAAACAGACCTCAGGAAGGTCAGCCTCCTTGCTGTCAAAGTGCCCATGTTGTATGTTGGCTGTTGGTATGGACTCCACTAAGGATGTTGCTCTATGAGTATCTCAATTAGAAAATAGTCTTGAAATGATTCCCTGAGAGATCTAGCCTGATGGTTTCAAGGACTTAAGCTGTAGGGTGAGTAGGGAAGCTGGGTGGTGTTACATGCTGTTGAGTCATCTGTGGCCCATGGCGACCCTATGTACAGCAGCTCTGAAGCCTGTCCCGTCCTGAGCCAGTCTCACTAATTCAGACACACCAAACCCCATTGCCCCAGTCACTGTACCAATCCATCTCATGCAGGGTCTTCATCTTCTGCACTGTCCCTCTACCTTTCCAAGTAAGATGTCCTTCTCCCAGGAAAAGTCTCTTCCTGCTCACATGCCCAAAGCATGTGAGATGAAGCTTCAAAATCCTAGCCTCCAAGGAGAAACTTGGTTTCACCCTCTCCAAGACAGACCTGTTTGTTTTCTTGGTAGTCCTTGGCATGTTTAAGACTCTTATCTAGCACCACAATTTGAAGGCATCAATTCTTCTTCTGTCATCCTTAGTCATTGCCCAGATCTCTGATGCATAGAAAGGAATTGTGAAGACCATAGCCTGGATTAGGAAGCTGGTAGAATGTTTTATTGTGAAAACAGACTCTGCTCATGGCTTTGCTTTTATCTGCGAGTGTCTAGGTAGGGCAGATGCTAGTATACTCCAAAAGGACACTGGGGAAGGCCTATCCTATTGCTGTTAAAACTACTCCTGGAGGATGCTGACTAGGTTGGCCTCCATTAAAAATTTCTGCTTTGTAGCACCCATCAGCCTTAATTAGAAGGTTGCAGAGTGGAGTATACTCGGGGTGGGATTTGGTGGGGTGTGGGGGGAATGTATACCAATGAAGGAATTTTACTTTTCAAAGAGAAGAGTCAACT